>NC_042985.1:11067311-11367311 GCF_901001165.1 Salmo trutta
TGGAGCAGAGGGACACAGACAGAAGATATAGTGGCAGAGGCAAAACAGACAGAAGGATAGTGGAGCAGAGACAACAGACAGAAGATATGGGGCAGAGGGACAACAGACAAAGGAATAGTGGAGCAGAGGGACAACAGACAGAAGGCTATAGTGGAGCAGAGGGACACAGACAGAAGGATATATTGGAGCAAGGGACAACAGACAGAAGGATTAGTGGAGCAGGGAGAACAGACAGAAGGATATAGTGGAGCAGAGGGACAACGACAGAAGGATATAGTGGAGCAGAGTGACAACAGACAGAAGGATATAGTGGAGCAGAGGGACAACCAGACAGAGAGGATATAGTGGAGCAGAGGCGACAACAGACAGAAGGATATAGTGGAGCAGAGGGACAACAGACAGAAGGATATAGTGGAGCAGAGGGAACAACAGACAGAAGGATATAGTGGAGCAGAGGGCAACCGACAGAAGGATCATCGTGGAGCAGAGGGGAAACAGAAGGAAGGATATAGTGGAGCAGAGGGACAACAGACAGAAGGATATATTGGAGCAGAGGGACAACAGACAGAAGGATATAGTGGAGCAGAGGGACAACAGACAGAAGGATATAGTGGAGCAGAGGGACAACAGACAGAAGGATATAGTGGAGCAGAGGGACAACAGACAGAAGGATATAGTGGAGCAGAGGGACAACAGACAGAAGGATATAGTGGAGCAGAGGGACAACAGACAGAAGGATATAGTGGAGCAGAGGGACAACAGACAGAAGGATATAGTGGAGCAGAGGGACAACAGACAGAAGGATATAGTGGAGCAGGAGGGACAACAAGACAGAAGGATATAGTGGAGCAGAGGGACACAGACAGAAGGATATAGGGATGGAGCAAGGGAGAGGGAGAACAGACAGAAGGATATAGTGGAGCAGAGGGAGAACAGACAGAAGGATATAGTGGAGCAGAGGGACAACAGACAGAAGGATATAGTGGAGCAGAGGGACAACAGACAGAAGGATATAGTGGAGCTGTGTTTTTTGTTTGCAACAGCAGCCACAACTGGCCCGTCCGACGACGACGCAACTTTGGCAGCTACATCAGGTCCTGATCGACCAGCACTGCGTTCCTGTGATCGTCCTCAAGACCGGTGTGCTAGTTTAGACCGGTGTGCTAGAGAGACATACCAATTAATGAGACCCAGATGGTCGATGGTACTGACCCTCAGTCAGTCAATCTCCAACAGAAGAAAAGTGAAAGAGAGGTGAGAGAGAAGGGAGGTAGAGAGAAGGGAGGGAGGGAGAAGGGACAGAGAGGAGAGAGAGAAGGAAGAGAGGGCAGGGAAAGAAGGAAGAGAGAGAAGGGAGAGCGAGACAAGTGGAAATAGAAAATGAAAGTGAAAAAAAACAGAGAGAGGGTAAGAGGAGCGCTGATGTTGAAGGTAGTTCAGAGATTTCTTTAAGAGGAGCGCTGATGTTGAAGGTAGTTCAGAGATTTCTTTAAGAGGAGCGCTGATGTTGAAGGTAGTTCAGAGATTTCTTTAAGAGGAGCGCTGATGTTAAAAGTTTTTCAGAGATTTCGTTAAGAGGAGAGCTCATGTTGAAGGTAGTTCTGAGATTTCTTTAAGAGGAGCGCTGATGTTGAAGGTAGTTCAGAGATTTCTTTAAGAGGAGCGCTGATGTTGAAGGTAGTTCAGAGATTTCGTTAAGAGGAGCGCTGATGTTGAAGGTAGTTCAGAGATTTCTTTAAGAGGAGCGCTGATGTTAAAAGTTTTTCAGAGATTTCGTTAAGAGGAGCGCTGATGTTGAAGGTAGTTCAGAGATTTCTTTAAGAGGAGCGCTGATGTTAAAAGTTTTTCAGAGATTTCGTTAAGAGGAGTGCTGATGTTGAAGGTAGTTCAGAGATTTCTTTAAGAGGAGCGCTGATGTTGAAGGTAGTTCAGAGATTTCTTTAAGAGGAGCGCTGATGTTGAAGGTAGTTCAGAGATTTCTTTAAGAGGAGCGCTGATGTTGAAGGTAGTTCAGAGATTTCTTTAAGAGGAGCGCTGATGTTGAAGGTAGTTCAGAGATTTCTTTAAGAGGAGCGCTGATGTTGAAGGTAGTTCAGAGATTTCTTCAAGCCTTAATCCCACATGAATAGGAAAGATTGGCACCATCTAATTCTATCTAATTAGAGGCTGCTAATCTTTGCCACAGAGGGTTCAGAATATGAACTCAGCTGGAATTTAGACTACTTTTAAGAGAAGTAGATGAATAACTTGGAGTTTAACAAAGCCTTAATTGTGTTTTTATAACTGACAACTGATTTTCTGGAAATTAAGCCCTGTCTTGGACTAAAAAGCTATGGAAATTCTGTATGGAAAACTGACCCAGAATTTCCTGTTTGGCACTTTTCACCTTTCCGAGCCAAGCCAAGCCAAGCTGTACTGTAGCCTGGTTACACATCCACCATACTTGGATCCACCGGAACAGTGCTGGACAGGACAATGTGAAAAGAAAAGATCCAAATATCCAGTGCAGTACAGTTTGGATTGGTCCAATAGTGTGAGAAGGGTACTGTATATCTCTTAAAATGATATGGCCAGATTAATGCAGGGTCTGAAGCCCCTGGCCCAGGCCCGTAGAGAAGGGAATCTTGTCCTCTAGCCGTCTCTCTCTCTGTCAAACCGTCTGGTTTCACAGCGCCTAAAAAAGGGGCTTAAATGGAAGCCTATGGCAGGTGCAGGAAAATCTCCCGCTCGATTTTCAGCATATAGCATAACGTTTAGAATTTCTACCTACAGTTAAGATTTAAAAGGGCGAGCTTTGAAATCCATAGTGTTTCCAGGGTCTATAAGCTTTAGTGATGGTCCCAAGTAGCTCAGTTAGTAGAGCATGGCACTTGCAACGCCAGGGTTGTGGGTTCAATTCCCAAAAGGGACCAGATAGCAGAATGTATGGACTCAATACTGTAAGTCACTCTGGCTAAGAGTGTCTGCTAAATGACTGAAATACAATTAAGCCTGATGATGGGGTCACTCACTTGTGACACATCCCCTGGTGGTAGCCAGCATCCTCTGTTGAGTAGTATCCTGGGGCGCAGGTCTGAACACACCTCCACTCTTGCTGCAGGTGATCTCTGGCACACTGGATACACTCCTCCTTACCTGGACCTGCAACAACACACAGCAACAGTTTCGAACAGAAAAGGACTGGTCCATCTTTAGCCCAGTGGGGTGAGTTGTATCATTATTTGGCTAATAATAGGTCCTCAAGGAAACAAATTGTCTGGTGTGTAAGAAATTCCTGGGCCGATTTCTGGTCCCAGTCCGTTCCTGGTTCAAAGTACTTTAAACGGCTGTCCCCTGAACATTCGGTGGTGCGTAGACCAAAAGTAAAACATCAAATGCAAAGGGGGTCCAACCGCACTCAAAATGATGATACCTTTCCTAATCCCAATTGCCAATAACAACATATAAGAAATTGATACAATTTATTTGGAATTGAAGCCAGATACATGCCTTTAGGAAACTGTCTGGCTTGTTTTGGGGATGAACAATGCCTTTAATGTACCCCCTCTTTCTCTCTCTCTCATTACAATCAGTGCCAGGGCCTTGGTTGAGAGGTGAACCACTAATTCAGCTCCTCTACTACAGCATCTCTCTCTGTTTTGAGGCTTAGTTCACTTGTTCCACAGACATGCACACAGTCACGCACACATGTGCACACACACAATCTAATCCCTCAGCTTTCTCTCCCCACAGCACGTCTGGCTCTGTCTGTCAATACTACTGGCTCAGGGCAACGCCAGAGCTTCGCCAGCTAAATGGCAACTGCGTCCGATGGCCTAACCCCAGGACACAGCGCTCATAATTAGGGTCCGATTTAATTAATGTAAATCAATGAGCGAATTGACTTAAATCTGACACCCATGTAGATCACAGACGTGAGATGTCGACGCCGTGCCGAAAGGAATGATCACGATAAGCAGAACTGGCAAGCAACCTTTTAGTTGGCAAATTCAGTCATTCGTTGTGAAATGATGGTATTTTCATGTCTTCGGACCATAGCACAGATTCCAATCCAAGTGCCAGTGCCGTTTAGCAAACTCCAGACATTTATATTTGTTGGAGGACATGAAAATAGAGCTCGTTGACCACGCACACAAGTGTCTCTGCCAGGAGGCTGAAACTTGGCCAAATGACAGTGCCTTCAGAAAGTATAAACCTCTTGACTTATTCCACATTTTGTAGCCTGAAATCAAAATTGATTAAATAGATTTTTTCTCTCACACATCTACACACAATAACCCATAATAACAAAGTGAAAATATGATTTTAGACATTTTTGCAAATGTATTAAATTAAATACATAAATATCTAATTTACATACGTATTCACACCCCTGAGTCAATACTTTGTAGAAGCACCTTTGGCGGCGATTACAGCTTTGAGTCGTCTTGGGTATGTCTGTATCAGCTTTACACATATGAATTTGGGAATTTTCTCCCATTCTTCCTTTTCTCAAACTCTGTTAAGTTAAATGGGGAGCGACGGTGAACAGCAATCTTCAAGTCTTTTCCGATTTTCAATGGGATTCAAGTCTGGGCTTTGACTGGACCACTCAATGACTTTCACATTCTTGTTATGAAGCCTTTCTAGCGTTGCTTTGGCTGTATGCTTGGTGTTTTCCTGTTGAAACGTAAATCTTCGCCCCCAGTCTAAGGTAATTGCTCTCTGAAGCAGGTTCTCATCAAGGATTTGCCTGTATTTGGCTCTTCACCGGTCTCCCAGTTCATGCTGCTTAAAAGCATCCCCATAGTATACTGCCGCCACCACCATGCTTCACGGTAGGGATTGTGTTAGACAGGTGATGAGCTGTGCCTGGTTTTCTCCAGACGTAGGGCTGTGCATTCAGGCAAAAGAGTACATTTTTGTCTCATCAGACCACAGAATCTTTTGCCTTATGATCTCAGGGTCTTTCACATGCCTTTTTTCAAACTCCAGGTGTGCTGTCATGTGACTTTTTCTCAGGAGTGGCTTCTTTCTGGCCACTCTCCCATAAAGCCCAGATTGGCAAAGTGCTGAGACTGTTGTCCTTCTGGCAGGCTCTCCCATCTAAGCCAAGGAACTCTGTAGGGTTCTAAGTCGCCTCCCTGACCAAGGTCCTTCTTGCTCGGTTGCTCAGCTTGGTCAGACGGCCAGTGATGGAAACCAGTGTGCTCTTGGAAACTTTCAACCCTCTAGAAATTGTTTTCTAACCTTCCCCAAATGTATGCCTCATCACAATTCTATCTCAGAGATCTACAGACAGTTCCTTGGACTTCATGGTATAGTTTCTGCTCTGACATGCACTGTCAACTGTGAAACCTTATATAGACAGGTATGTTTCTTTCTAAATCATGTCCAATCAATTGAATTGGCCACAGGTGGACTCCAATCAAGTGACATCTCAAGGATGATCAAAGGAAATTGGAGGCACCTGAGCTCAATTTGGAGTGTCATAGCAAAGGGGTGTGAATGCTTATGTTCTTTCTGTATTTCATTTTCAATAAAACTTGTTTAAAAACATGTTTTGTTATTATGGGGTCATTATGCGGTATTGTGTCTATATGGGTGAGAGAATTCAGGTTGTAACACAACAAAATGTGGAATAAGTCAAGGGGTATGAATGCTTTCTGAAGGCACTGTATATACTGGAGCGTGCGAGGTGTTCTCACCAGAACAGGCCAGTATGACAGTGTGACACAGCAAGGTCACTCTGACACTATGACCTCCATAAATGGGTCATATAGACCGTTGACATTTGATCCTGACATTAATAGTTCAACGTTAAGAGGACCAGTGAGTGAAAAAATGCAAACGTCTACTAATGCCATTGAGTGTAATACTCAGAAATACATTCCAGAAACCTGTCTCTCTCTCACACACACACACACACACACACACACACACACACACACACACACACACACACACACACACACACACACACACACACACACACACACACACACACACACACACACATAGAACTGGGATAGTGTCTGGCCCCATGTTTCTCTTGGATGTCAGGCGCTGTGTGTCCAGCGCCTTGCCTTCTCTGGTCCCAGACATAAGGTCCCTTCCCCCCAGACTCCTGCTAACTTCATCTGTCCTTATAAAACATTTTACAAAAAGGCTCAGTGCCATTATCCTCGCAAGAGGAGAGTGCCGGAGTATTGCAAACAGGGATGCCAATATTTTTTACTCCTATCTTTATGAGAACAGGTGGTGTGACGGACACTGACCTGTGCAGGTAGAGCAGGAGGTGTGACAGGGACACTGACCTGTGCAGGTAGAGCAGGAAGTGTGACAGGGACACTGACCTGTGTAGGTAGAGCAGGTGTGACTGGGACACTGACCTGTGCAGGTAGAGCAGGAGGTGTGACAGGGACACTGACCTGTGCAGGTAGAGCAGGAGGTGTGACTGGGACACTGACCTGTGCAGGTAGAGCAGGAGGAGTGACGGACACTGACCTGTGCAGGTAGAGCAGGAGGTGTGACTGGGACACTGACCTGTGCAGGTAGAGCAGGAGGTGTGACAGGGACACTGACCTGTGCAGGTAGAGCAGGAGGTGTGACAGGGACACTGACCTGTGTAGGTAGAGCAGGTGTGACTGGGACACTGACCTGTGCAGGTAGAGCAGGAGGTGTGACAGGGACACTGACCTGTGCAGGTAGAGCAGGAGGTGTGACGGACACTGACCTGTGCAGGTAGAGCAGGAGGTGTGACAGGGACACTGACCTGTGCAGGTAGAGCAGGAAGTGTGACAGGGACACTGACCTGTGCAGGTAGAGCAGGAGGTGTGACAGGGACACTGACCTGTGCAGGTAGAGCAGGAGGTGTGACAGGGACACTGACCTGTGCATGTAGAGCAGGAGGTGTGACAGGGACTACACTTCATCTCCTCCAGATGAAAGAAGGTTCCGTTGGCACACTCCGGAACACAGGTCATCCCCGCCAGACTGCACACACACACACACACACACACACACACACACACACACACACACACACACACACACACACACACACACAAAAACACATGTTTCTGTTCTCTACATTACATTTTTCATCAGTGACATTCCCTAAAGAGATTACATGTAGTTTACCTGTAGCCGTCGTTACAGGCAGTACACCTGTCTGAGTCCCGCAGACACTTCATACAGTTCTCATGACACCTCAGACACTTCCTCTGAACTGAGGAGAGGGAGGGAGGGAGGGAGGGAGGGAGGGAAGGAAGGAATGGGAGGAGAGGGAGGGAGGGAGAGAGGGAAGGGAGGGAGGGAGGGAGGGAGGGAGGGAGGGAGGGAGAGAGAGAAGGGAGGGAGGGAGGGAGGGAGGGAGGGAAGGAATGGGAGGAGAGGGAGGGAGAGAGGGAAGGGAGGGAGGGAGGGAGGGAGAGAGGGAGGGAAGGAATGGGAGGAGAGGGAGGGAGAGAGGGAAGGGAGGGAGGGAGGGAGGGAGGGTAAGGAGGGGAGGTAGAGGGGGCAGATGGGAAGAGAGCGTGAGAAATAAATATAGTTATCCATTTTTAACTCAGGACAGTACTCAGAGGACTGCTCATTCAACCACCAAAACCAAACACACAAACAACCATGAAACCAACTTTCACAGGCTCTCAGTTTCTCAGTATCTCAGTCTCTCTGTCTCTCTCTCTCTCTCCTGCTCTCTCTGCCCTCCTCTCAATCTTTTCTGTTCCCTTCTACCCTCTCCTGCTCCCATCCGTCTCTCAGTCTCTTCTGTCTCTGTCGTCGCTCTCTCTCTCTCTCCTCTCTCTCTCTCTCTCTCTCTCCTCCTCCCCTCTCTCTCATTCCTCTCTCTGTCTCCTCTCTCCTCTCTACTCTCTCCCTCTCTCTCTTGTCTCTCTCTCTCTCTCTCTGCATCGTTCTTGTCTCTCACTCTCTCTCCATCAGTCTCTTGTCTATGTCCGCTCTCTCTCTCTCTCTCTCTCTTCTCTCTCTCTCATCCTCTCCACTCTCTCAGTTCCTCTCTCTTTGTCTCTCTCTCTCCTCTCTCCTCTCCCTCTCTCTCTGTCTCTCTCTCTCTCTCTCTCAATCTTTCTGTCTCTCCCTCTCTCTCCATCAGTCTCTGTCTCTATGTCGCTCTCTCTCTCTCTCTCTCTCTCTCTCTCTCTCTCCTCCTCTCCCTCTCTCTCAGTCTCTCTCTCTGTCTCTCTCTCTCTCTCTCCTCTCCCTCTCTCTCTGTCTCTCTCTCTCTCTCTCAATCTTTCTGTCTCTCCCTCTCTCTCCATCAGTCTCTGTCTATGTCGCTCTCTCTCTCTCTCTCTCTCTCTCTCTCTCTCTCCTCTCCCTCTCTCTCAGTCTCTCTCTCTGTCTCTCTCTCTCTCTCCTCTCCCTCTCTCTCAGTCTCCCTCTCTCTCTCAATTCAATTCAATTCAAATCAAGGGGCTTTATTGGCATGGGAAACATATGTTAACATTGCCAAAGCAAGTGAAGTAGATAATATACAAAAGTGAAATAAACAATAACAATTAACAGTAAACATTACACTCACAGAAGTTCCAAAAGAATAAAGACATTACAAATGTCATATTATGTATATATACAGTGTTGTAACAATGTAGAAATGGTTAAAGTATAAAAGGGAAAATAAATAAACATAAATATGGGTTGTATTTACAATGGTGTTTGTTCTTCACTGGTTGACCTTTTCTTGTGGCAACAGGTCACAAATCTTGCTGCTGTGATGGCACACTGTGGAATTTCACCCAGTAGACATGGAAGTTTATCAAAATCAGGTTTGTTTTCGAATTCTTTGTGGGTCTGTGTAATCTGAGGGAAATATGTGTCTCTAATATGGTCATACATTGGGCAGGAGGTTTCCACCTCATTTTGTGGGCAGTGTGCACATAGCCTGTCTCCTCTTGAGAGTCAGGTCTGCCTACGGCAGCCTTTCTCAATAGCAAGGCTATGCTAACTGAGTCTGTACATAGTCAAAGCTTTCCTTAAGTTTGGGTCAGTCACAGTGGTCAGGTATTCTGCCACTGTGTACTCTCTGTTAAGGGACAAATAGCATTCTAGTTTTCTCAGTTTTCTTGTTAATTCTTTCCAACGTGTCAAGTAATTATCTTTTTGTTTTCTCATGATTTGGTTGGGTCTAATTGTGTTGCTGCCTTGGGGCTCTGTGGGGTGTGTTTGTGTTTGTGAACAGAGCCCCAGGACCAGCTTGCTTAGGGGACTCTTCTCCAGGTTCATCTCTCTGTAGGTGATGGCTTTGTTATGGAAGGTTTGGGAATCGCTTCCTTTTAGGTGGATGTAGAATTTAAGGGCTCTTTTCTGTATTTTGATAATTAGCGGGTATTGGCCTAATTCTGCTCTGCATGCATTATTTGGTGTTCTATGTTGTTGTTGGAGGAGAGTTTTGCAGAATTCTGCATGCAGAGTCTCAATTTGATGTTTGTCCCATTTTGTGAATTCTTGGTTGGTGAGCGGACCCCAGACCTCACAACCATAAAGGGCAATGGGTTCTATAACTGATTCAAGTATTTTTAACCAGATCCTAATTGGTATGTCAAATTTTATGTTCCTTTTGATGGCATAGAATGCCCTTCTTGCCTTGTCTCTCAGATCATTCACAGCTTTGTGGAAGTTACCTGTGGCGCTGATGTTTAGGCCAAGGTATGTATAATTTTTTGTGTGCTCTAGGGCAACGGTGTCTAGATGGAATTTGTATTTGTGGTCCTGGCAACTGGACCTTTTTTTGGAACACCATTATTTTGGTCTTACTGAGATTTACTGTCAGGGCCCAGGTTTGTCAGAATCTGTGCAGAAGGTCTAGGTGCTGCTGTAGGCCCTCCTTGGTTGGGGACAGAAGCACCAGATCATCAGCAAACAGTAGACATTTGACTTCAGATTCTAGTAGGGTGAGGCCGGGTGCTGCAGACTTTTCTAGTGCCCTCGCCAATTCGTATATATATTGAAGAGGGTGGAGCTTAAGCTGCATCCCTGTCTCACCCTACGGCCCTGTGGGAAGAAATGTGTGTGTTTTTACCTATTTTAACCACACACTTGTTGTTTGTTTACATAGATTTTATAATGTTGTATGTTTTTCCCAAACACCACTTTCCATCCATTTGAATAGCAGACCCTCATGCCAAATTGAGTCGAAGGCTTTTTTGAAATCAACAAAGCATGAGAAGTCTTTGCTTTTGTTTTGGTTTGTTTGTTTGTCAATTAAGGTGTGCAGGGTGAATACGTGGTCTGTCATGATAATTTGGTAAAAAGCCAATTTGACATTTGCTCAGTACATTGTTTTCACTGAGGAAATGTACGAGTCTGTCACAACTCCTGCCGAGGGTGACTCCTCTCCCTGTTCGGGTGGCGCTCGGTGGTCGTCGTCACCGGCCTACTAGCTGCCACCGATCCCTTTTTCCTTTTCTGTTGGTTTTGTCTTTATTGGTTTCACCTGTGTCTCATTAGTGTTTAGTTAGGTATTTAAGCCCGTTCCCCCACCTGTTCTGTGTGCGGGCTTATTTCTGTCGTTCACTGTGTTTCATGTAGTGGTACGTGTTTTGGATCCTTGTGTTTTTTGATATCACCCTGTTGTTTTTCTTGGGTGTATATCCTTTTGATGGTGCATTCATTAAAGCCCGATAGCAAACACTCTTGTTTCCTGCGCCTGACTCCACACCCACTACAGCAAGCGTTACAGAGTCTGCTGTTAATGATAATGCAGAGTATTTTTCCCAAGGTTGCTGTTGATGCATATCCCACGATAGTTATTGGGATCAAATTTGTCTCTACTTTTGTGGATTGGGGTGATCAGTCCTTGGTTCCAAATATTGGGGAAGATGCCAGAGCTAAGGATAAGAGTTTTAGTACAGCCAATTGGAATTTGTTGTCTCTATATTTGATTTCATTGAGGATATTATCAACACCACAGGACTTTTTGGGTTGGAGGGTTTGTATTTTGTCCTGTAGTTCATTGAAGGTAATTGGAGAATCCAGTGTGTTCTGGTAGTCTTTAATAGATGATTCTAAGATTTGTATTTGATCATGTATATGTTTTTGCTGTTTGTTCTTTGTTATAGAGCCAAAAAGATTGGAGAAGTGGTTTACCCATACATCTCCATTTTGGATAGGTAATTCTTTGTGTTGTTTGTTTAGTGTTTTCCAATTTTCCCAGAAGTGGTTAGAGTCTATGCATTTTTAAATTACATTGAGCTGATTTCTGACGTGCTGTTCCTTCTTTTTCCGTAGAGTATTTCTGTATTGTTTTAGTGATTCACCATAGTGAAGGCGTAGACTCAGGTTTTCCGGGTCTCTATGTTTTTGGTTGGACAGGTTTCTCAACTTCTTTCTTAGATTTTTGCATTCTTCATCAAATCATCTGTCATTGTTGTTAATTTTCTTTGGTTTTCTATTTGAGATTTTTAGAATTGATAGGGAAGCTGAGAGGTCAAATATACTGTTAAGATTTTGTACTGCCAAGTTTACACCACTATTATAGTGGAACGTTTTGTCCAGGAAGTTGTTTAAAAGGGATTGAATTAGTTGTTGCCTAATTGTTTTTTGGTAGGTTTCCAAACTACATTCCTTCCATCTATAGCATTTCTTAATATTACTGAGTTCCTTTGGCTTTGATGCCTCATGATTGAGTATTGCTCTGTTCAAGTAGACTGTGATTTTGCTGCGGTCTGATAGGGGTGTCAGTGGGCTGACTGTGAATGCTCTGAGAGACTCTGGGTTGAGGTCAATGATAAAGTAGTCTACAGTACTACTGCCAAGAGATGAGCTATAGGTGTACCTACCATAGGAGTCCCCTCGAAGCCTACCATTGACTATGTACATACCCAGCGTGCGACAGAGCTGCAGGAGTTGTGACCCGTTTTTGTTGGTTATGTTGTCATAGTTGTGCCTAGAGGGGCATATGGGGGAGGGAACGCTGTCACCTCCAGGCAGGTGTTTGTCCACCTGTGTGCTGAGGATGTCAGGTTCTTGTCCGGTTCTGGCATTTAGGTCGCCACAGACTAGTCTCTCTCTGTCTCCATCTCTCTATCTGTCTCTCTGTCTCTGTCTCTCTCTCTCTCTCTCTTCTAAAACAGTGTAGTATCTGGGGCCTGGCGAGTTTGGAGGATTTATAGAGGAAATACCATCCAAACATCATCTGTCCAACAACATAAAAAGACCTCCGTAAATGAGCCTGCAACCCATTTTCAGCCATTTCACACACACTCACACGCAGGCGCGCAGGCGCGCACGCACGCACGCACACACACACACACACACACACACACGGTCAGACTGAGACAAAAGATCGGCCCTGGCATTTCTAACACACCGGCCCACTTATTTCCTTGATGCCCGCCCACCGGCCATTTTGTTCAGCCAGTTATTAGCCAGATAATGATCATTTTCTGCAAAAAACCCAAGTTAGACAGGCCTACTGGGCTAACAATGGACCAGCCTATCTGGTCCTGCACACACACACACACACACACACACACACACAGTATGGCTGAAAAACAGATGAGAGGCTCTGTGAGTGCTCTGTACGTCAGAGGGTATCTCAGGTTATGACAGATGATGTCAATGCGTGCTCACCTGTGTGTGCGTGTGTGTGTGTGCGTCCATGCGTGCGTGTCATTCACAAATCAACACATGAACCCACTCCACCATACCCAGTTAATCCCTGGCGTCCAGGATAACAGGCAGCATGGGAGTTGAACATTGACCTGTTGTGTGGTCACGCAAAAACCTCATCACATCAACCCTTTTGAGCCGCAAATCATTCCCTTATTCCCTTCTATAGAAAATATCTTCACACACTCAAACTGTTACCATATTACTAAGCAGATTCTATGTCAATACAACGCTATTACTACAGTTATTACTGTGTAGTTAAATAGGTATGAGGGCAACTTAAAGTAAAGTAGTACATTGTTTCTTCTTGGAGAGACAACACTAATAGTTTAAATTGTATTTTTTTGTATATATATATATATATATATATATATATATATATATATATATATATTACCGTTGTTTAACAAGGCAAGTCAGTTAAGAACAAATTCTTATTTACTATGACAGCCAACCCCGGCCAAACCCAGATGACGCTGGGCCAATTGTGCCCCGCCCTATGGGAATCCCAATCACGGTCGAATGTGATACAGTTCGTTAGGGCAAACTGATCCTAGATCTGTGGTTAGAAAGTTCTACCTAGATCTCTTTTATTTTCCTAACCATTTCTCTTTACAGTAACATCACTAGCAGCAGAGTTCCAGTAAACATGTCCTAGATCTGTGGTTAGTTTGGGGAAACTGATCCTAGATCTGTGGTTAGTTTGGGGAAACTGATCCTAGATCTGTGGTTAGTTTGGGGAAACTGATCCTAGATCTGCGGTTAGTTTGGGGAAACTGATCCTAGATCTGTGGTTAGTTTGGGGAAACTGATCCTAGATCTGCGGTTAGTTTGGGGAAACTGATCCTATATCTGCGGTTAGTTTGGGGAAACTGATCCTATATCTGTGGTTAGTTTGGGGAAACTGATCCTAGATCTGTGGTTAGTTTGTGGAAACTGATCCTAGATCTGTGGTTAGTTTGGGGAAACTGATCCTAGATCTGTGGTTAGTTTGGGGAAACTGATCCTAGATCTGTGGTTAGTTTGGGGAAACTGATCCTAGATCTGTGGTTAGTTTGGGGAAACTGATCCTAGATCTGCGGTTAGTTTGGGGAAACTGATCCTAGATCTGCGGTTAGTTTGGGGAAACTGATCCTAGATCTGCGGTTAGTTTGGGGAAACTGATCCTAGATCTGCGGTTAGTTTGGGGAAACTGATCCTAGATCTGTGGTTAGTTTGGGGAAACTGATCCTAGATCTGTGGTTAGTTTGGGGAAACTGATCCTAGATCTGCGGTTAGTTTGGGCAAACTGATCCTAGATCTGTGGTTAGGCACAACTTCTTCAAGCAACTCCACTTGACTTACTGTCGTCAGCGAAGTACCCAGCAGGGCAGGTCTCAGAGCAGGTAGTGTTGAGGGGGTTGAAGTAGAGCCCCCTGCGACAGGAGCGACACTCGGTGGGGGTGCGTCCCACACACCTCTCACAGCCCTTGTAACAGCGTCGACACCTCCTGGCCTCCACGTTATCGTAGAAGCCCAGCGGACAGTGGCTCACACACGTCCTGTCATGGATTGATTGATTGATGAGTTCTAATTACAGTAAATTGAGTTGATAATACAGTAAAACACACATTAGCTTTGTAGAGACTGGCTATGCTGTATTTCACAAGTCCTGGGATGGATGAACGGATGGATGAATGGATGCATGAACGGATGGATTTATTCATTCAAAAGGACCTATTCCCCATATTCTCGATCTGTTCATTATGTGAAATGTAACCTCTCTGCAAGTTGGCAATTGTTTATTTTACTGTTTTATCTAATCAATTAAATTGATTAATGAATTTCACATAAACAACAGAAGTAAATGGGGAAAAAGACCCTTTGAATGAATTAGTCAGAAAGACATTACTACAACATCATAAAAAGAGGGCAAGTAGATTTCATGTCCCATTCGTTATTCCTATATTAGCTTCATTATTCCTCTCCTGTAATCTTCTATTAGAAGTATTATGGTAGCACTGTTTTATGGTACAGAAATAACCTGAGATTTGTTAGGCAATAAAGAGGTATCAAATGGTACTTTCTGGTATTTAATTCAAAGAATTTCACACAATTGGTAACTATCTGGTACCAAATAGTGCCGATGTCTTCTTTGGAGTATCAAATAAACAAGTAAGTATTCTTAGGTTATTATTGTGTAAAGACCCTTGCTCCCTTCGGTCTCAACGTAGACTTTGATCTGAAGCCATTCTAGTGATTATTGTGATTTTGCTATTGTAAATGTTTGTAGGCCTATGTAGCCAAATTGCATCTGTGATTGTACGCTGTCCATTTATGTTTTTTTGTATGCTATTTTAATATATGAGAATTAACCAATGATATCAGGCCACATCCGGCCATGATTACAGACACCTGTGTTTCTTGTGACACTATATAAATGAGTCACCCTGCAGTGTTTGTCATTATACCCTGATGAAGACAGCTTGTCTGTCCAAACGTTGGACATACATTTTTTTTTGCATCTGAGCTCCTAGAGCGTGTGGCTCTCCTTTATTTTTGTTAAGTATTATTGTGTAATTACCATTTTACCATGTCATTTCTAAGTAAATACCAGGTAATTTCTAAGTAAATACTAGGTAATTTCTTAGTAAATACCAGGTAATTTCTAAGTAAATACTAGGTAATTTCTTAGTAAATACCAGGTAATTTCTAAGTAAATACCAGGTAATTTCTAAGTAAATACCAGGTCAATTCTGTACCGTAAAATAAAGAGCTACCGAAGTAATACAGGTTTTCTGAATAAGAACAAAGAATGGACACAGTCAAAATTCTTCCACTCCTCAAAATGCTCCCATTCCTCAACATGCTCCAATTCCTCAACATGCTCCCACTCTTCAAAATGCTCCCATTCCTCAACATACTCCCATTCCTCAACATGCTCCCACTCTTCAAAATGCTCCCATTCCTCAACATGCTCCCATTCCTCAACATGCTCCCACTCTTCAAAATGCTCCCATTCCTCAACATGCTCCCACTCTTCAAAATGCTCCCATTCCTCAACATGCTCCCATTCCTCAACATGCTCCCATTCCTCAACATGCTCCAATTCCTCAACATGCTCCCACTCTTCGAAATGCTCCCATTCCTCAACATGCTCCCATTCCTCAACATGCTCCCATTCCTCAACATGCTCCCACTCTTCAAAATGCTCCCATTCCTCAACATGCTCCCACTCTTCAAAATGCTCCCATTCCTCAACATGCTCCCACTCTTCAAAATGCTCCCATTCCTCAACATGCTCCCATTCCTCAACATGCTCCCACTCTTCAAAATGCTCCCATTCCTCAACATGCTCCCATTCCTCAACATGCTCCCACTCTTCAAAATGCTCCCATTCCTCAACATGCTCCCACTCTTCAAAATGCTCCCATTCCTCAACATGCTCCCACTCTTCAAAATGCTCCCATTCCTCAACATGCTCCCATTCCTCAACATGCCTCCCACTCTTCAAAATGCTCCCATTCCTCAACATGCTCCCACTCTTCAAAATGCTCCCATTCCTCAACATGCTCCCACTCTTCAAAATGCTCCCATTCCTCAACATGCTCCCATTCCTCAACATGCTCCCACTCTTCAAAATGCTCCCATTCCTCAACATGCTCCCACTCTTCAAAATGCTCCCATTCCTCAACATGCTCCCACTCTTCAAAATGCTCCCATTCCTCAACATGCTCCCATTCCTCAACATGCACCCATTCCTCAACATGCTCCCATTCCTCAACATGCTCCCACTCTTCAAAATGCTCCCATTCCTCAACATGCTCCCACTCTTCAAAATGCTCCCATTCCTCAACATGCTCCCATTCCTCAACATGCACCCATTCCTCAACATGCTCCCATTCCTCAACATGCTCCCATTCCTCAACATGCACCCATTCCTCAACATGCTCCCATTCCTCAACATGCTCCCATTCCTCAACATGCTCCCACTCTTCAACATGCACCCATTCCTCAACATGCTCCCATTCCTCAACATGCTCCCAGTCCGTTTGTTTACCTGCCTGTCTTGAGGCTGCCCAGGCTGTAGTGGATACAGTTCAGACAGTGTTCAGGATCTGTCCCGTCACAGCCCTGGTCCCCACACTCACTGTGGCACGGCCCTGAGAGTGGTTACAGAGAATACACGCACAAACGCAAGGGTACACACACACACACACACACACACACACACACACACACACACGCACACACGCACACACGCACAAACGCAAGGGTACACACAGAACACACACACACAGAGGTTAGAAGGAGGTTGAGTTGTGTTGTCAGACTACAGTGTTGTAACAGTTCAGAGTGAACAGTTTATGGCAGAGCCTCTCCTACCGCTGTACTCCTCCTCTTCCTCCTCCTGGTGCTTGAGGACCTCCGGGGGCGGTTCAGGCCCGTTGGGGTTTCGGCTGGGGGTTGGGATCTCAAGCATCCTGGAGCGAGAGTGCTGGGTCCCGTGAGACTGGTACGGGTGCCCCGAGGTGCCATAAAGGACCAGCGTCCACTCTTTCAGTTTACCTAGAACAAGGAGAACAAATCTCCATAAAAACACAGTATGAAGAGATCTCTCTGTGTGTGTGTGTGTGTGTGTGTGTGTGTGTGTGTGTGTGTGTGTGTGTGTGTGTGTGTGTGTGTGTGTGTGGTGTGTGTGTGTGTGTGTGTGTGTGTTTTTCTTACCCAACACCTCTGGGTTGCGTAGCGATGAGGGAGAGTCTATTATCTCCAGGATCCACTGGCCCTCTGTCCTCTCCCCCCAGCAGTGAACAGTCATGAACTCCCAGTTCCTAAAACCTTCATTAGAGTTATCAAACAACCTGAAGAGAGAGAGAGGGAGGGAGAGAGAAAGTAAGTCACTTCTCAACTTCTAAGGCAATTAAATTCTGTTTCACAGCGCAAACAGACAAATCTTAACACCTTTGTACTTTCTCAGCCCCCCCTGAAGAAAAATATTTAATTATTCAAAGAGGCTAATTAAAGACAAATGTAAGCACTGGCTGCTTTAAAGCTAACCGCGACAGGAGATAAAATCACATCAATGGGCTCAAGTAACATCACAGTGGCTTCAGCTCTCTCTCTGTAGCATGTGGTGAGGTCTGGCGTGGCTGCTACTGTGTTGGTGTGATTGGGAATGATGTTTGTGCACGCTATCAGGACGTTTCAGGAAGCTGTTTTGGTTACTCTACAGGGTGGGTAAACTGTGTGTAAAGGGGCAATCTGGGATTGGTACATTCCATTTTGGACGTCAAATTAACGATACAGCCATTGATTCTTGAAGAACATCACTTAGTTGAGAGTGGTTACATTTGTCTAGCTCCATCCCTCAGCTGTTTCCCCCAAAAAGCTTGGGAAACAGATTGCTCCTTTACAGGAGAGGATCAGAGAAAGGGCTTCAGTGCTCTGGGGTTTGTCTAGCAGTTACCACTGTCAAGCACTCACATCACACCTTCCCTGAGATCTAAAGCTAACTTTAGCTCACAGAGTGACAGTCTACTGTTGGCTAGGACGGTTGAAAATTATGAATATTCAAAATAAAGGGAGAAAAATGGACATCCAACCTTTTGAATATCTGTTGCCCAGCCTGTATAATTATATTGATGAAACAAATGGGAATCTGAACAGCAGCCAAGCCAGCAGGTTTCTGCATCTATCCGTGAGAAAGAGTCCTCACATCGGCACCAGAGCCAACTGTCAGAGGAGGGTGTGACATATTCCAACAACTAGCTGCTGAACAGGTGTACTAGAATGGATTTTCAAGGTCTGTCTGTCTGTCTGTGCCACATGCTGCGTGGAGGGAGTTCATGTCCAAGGGGCTAAGTCTCTTCAGCAGGGTGTGTGTGTGTGTGTGTGTTCTCTTTGAACTACTGTAGCTAGCAGTTTGAATAAAGCTACAAAATCTCTCTCTCTCCCCCTTCTTTCTTGCCCTCTCTCTCCCTCTCCCCCTTCTTTCTTTCTCTCTCTCTCCCTCTCCCCCTTCTTTCTTGCCCTCTCTCTCCCTCTCCCCCTTCTTTCTTCCCCTCTCTCTCTCCCTCTCCCCCTTCTTTCTTTCTCTCTCTCTCCCCCTTCTTTCTCCCCTCTTTCTCTCCCTCTCCCCCTTCTTTCTCCCCTCTTTCTCTCCCTCTCCCCCTTCTTTCTCCCCTCTTTCTCTCCCTCTCCCCCTTCTTTCTCCCCTCTTTCTCTCCCTCTCCCCCTTCTTTCTTTCTCTCTCTCTCCCTCTCCCCCTTCTTTCTTGCCCTTTCTCTCCCTCTCCCCCTTCTTTCTTTCTCTCTCTCTCCCTCTCCCCCTTCTTTCTTGCCCTCTCTCTCCCTCTCCCCCTTCTTTCTTCCCATCTCTCTTTCTTCCCTTCTCTTTCTGTCTCTTTCACTGTCAGGGGACATAATCAGCAACAGCAATACCTCCCTTTACACAGTGCACCAATCTGGCAACAAGCCCAAGCTGCAAATGAACTCTGTTTACTTCAAGTCCAAAATGACTCGTCACTGCACTAGTGCTAGTTAGCTATGTACATTACAATATATTACAATATATTACATTACACCAGGCAATCTACAATCGTTTTACTTTAGGAGATGAGTTGGGAGAAGGGGATTGAACCATTCCCATTCCAGGCCAATGGGAGAAAATGAACTCGTAAATCTCTCTGTCAAGTCCCGCCGGTGGTAAATGGTTTTAATGGATGGGTTCTGTGAGGTCCTCCTGACCACTAATTTACCCCTCACACTCTAACTCAAGCCAAATGCCTTGGCTGGCAATCTGGCAACCTCAGAGACATAATGAAGGACAGGATGCTTTATTAGCATCCACCAATGGAAACAGAGGAGAGAGAGAGAGACCAAGAGAGAGAAAGAGAGTGAAAGAGAGAGAGAAAGAGAGAGAAAGAGAGAGAAAGAGATAATTTGAGAGTGAGAGAGAGAGAGAAAGAGAGAGAGAAAGAGAGAGAAAGAGAGAGACAATTTGAGAGAGAGAGAGAAAGAAAGAGATAGAGAGAGAGAACGTGAGAGAGAGAGCGCGAGAGAGAGCGCAAGAGAGAGAGAGAGAAAGAGAGAGAGAGAAAGAGAGAGAGCTGAAACATGGGACAGCCAAACATATGTGACATCATCAACACGCTATAGAGCACTTGAAGTGAGAAAAATATTGCCCAATACAATTGTAACCTTTTCTAAAGATGGGACTCAATCCAGGCTTAGTTTGGGAAAACAAACTCATATCATGTAATACCCATATGGGGATTGAGGGAGGCGAAAAGGGGATGCTGTTCAATCAAAAACATTATCTGGATGTCTCCAGATTTATACATAAGAACCATCATATAGTAAGGAACATTCCCTAGGAAGACTTGTTTTGATCTTCCCAAGGAGTTTATTATGATTACTTATTTAACCTTTATTTAGCCAGTGAGTCATGCTGAGATCACGGTCTCATTTGCAGATGAGCCATACATGAACACATTAACACACAGCAATTACACCATACATACTGTATCATATGAAACAAACAAATTGTTCAGTAAAAAGGCCCCCTAACGTCCACCTGAATTGCCCTAGAGGCACCAACTTGAAGGACGTTTGGAGAACGTTCCATAAACTGGAGCAGTGGTCAGCAGCAATGCCTACGGGCTGGAAGACCCGCAAGGGACGTTGCTGTTTGCCACAACATGTACATACACTATATATCATGTCAGTTAAACTTCTGCATACCAGGGGTGTATTCACAGCGGGAGGACTTACCTGAACTTATCCAATAAGAAAGATTTTCAATGCAAACGTTTTCCTGTTTGCACTAATGAATATACCTCTGTACACCAGCCTTGATTGAACAAAATCCCTGAGTGTTTGATCACTAGATGCTCAGCGCTGCATTAGGATGGAAGAAGGAGTGAATTAAAAACTCATCTTGAAAGTAAAAGCCACTTGTGGAAAGTGATCGTCAAAGTGTTCCGAGCCTGTGGCTGCAGGGAGGGTGTGTGTGTGTGTGTGTGTGTGTGTATGTGTGTGTGTGAGTGTGTGTGAGTGTGTGTGTGTGTGTGTGTGTGTGTGTGTGTATATTTGTGTGTGTGTATGTGTGTGTGTGAGTGTGTGTATGTGTGTGTGTGTGTGTGTGTGTGTGTGTGTGTGTGTGTGTGTGTGTGTGTGTGTGTGAGTGTGTGTATGTGTGTGTGTGTGTGTGTGTATGTGTGTGTGTGTGTGTGTGTGTGTGTGTGTGTGTGTGTGTGTGTGTGTGTGAGTGTGTGTGTGTGTGTGTGTGTATGTGTGTGTGTGTGTGTATGTGTGTGTGTGAGTGTGTGTGTGTGTGTGTGTGTGTGTGTGTGTGTGTGTGTGTGTGTATGTGTGTGTGTGTGTGTGTTTGCAGCTGCAGGGAGAAAGGGAGCTGTTTTGAAGTTGACTAACATCATTATGGCACTCTGTGGAAAATAAAAGGAGAGTGCCGCTTGTGTCTTCCTCACTTGTGTCTTCCTCACTTGTGTCTTCCTCACAACAGTATTTAATGTCACACTTTGTGCTTTCCCCATACATAAAATGAACTGAAAGATCGATCTGTTCTCCAAGACACTCTGTTCTTCTACTATTCATGAAGAGATGATAATAATAATCACTCGGTCCCCATATGGTGTGTGTGTGTGTGTGTGTGTGTGTGTGTGTGTGTGTGTGTGTGTGTGTGTGTGTGTGTGGTGTGTGTGTGTGTGTGTGTGTGTGCATGCATGCGTGAATGTGTGTGTGTGTGTTGCAGATGTGATTTGGAATCACGCTGTTGTGAAAAAGTAGCCCTGCCTACGACTGTAAGTCCAATGTCAATCTCACACCAGGAAGGAATTTCCTCTTGGGCTAATGGTAAAGACGTTGTTTTCCAGAGCGGTAGAACGAGGTTCATGTGTGTGTGTGTCCGTGTGTATCTCTCACCTCTTGGCCAGTAGCTGTGAGCGTGTTCCTGAGGGTGATATGAGGCTGATCTCCAGATCTCCTCGTCGTGGATGGACAATCAGTACCTTGACCACCACATGTTCTACGTAGCTCACATGCTGCTCTGCCTGCTCTGTACACCCTGTGCTAGTGATGGTGCTGTTCAGGCTCTGGTCTGCACGGATGTACCTGGCAGGAAGGGAACAAGGCCAACTAGTTAGTATGTGTGTCTAGCAGTTAGTCTAGCAGTTAGTGCTGCTGCCTCTTACACACAAATATAGAGGTGTGACATTGGTTAAAATATAGAGGTCTGCTGCCATTGGTTAAAATATAGAGGTGTGACATTGGTTAAAATATAGAGGTCTGCTGCCATTGGTTAAAATATAGAGGTGTGACATTGGTTAAAATATAGAGGTCTGCTGCCATTGGTTAAAATATAGAGGTGTGACATTGGTTAAGATGTGACCTACTGCCCTGTGATGCGTTCTCCTTTTACCTTGACACATTCTTTTTCCTATTTGTCAACATGTCACTATCTGTTCAATAAAACCATGTAATGCACATCATTTTCAAAGGGTGCTGTGACAAAACACATCAATCAAATCAAATGCTATTTTATTTGTCACATACGCCAAATACAACGGGTGTCGACTTAACTGTGAAACGTTTGCTTACGATCCAGAGCAAAAAAAGTGGAATAAAATAAACAAGAATGGAGGTGTATACAGGGAGTACCAGTACCAGATCAATGTGAGGCTATATACAGGGAGTACCAGTACCAGATCAATGTGAGGCTATATACAGGGAGTACCAGTACCAGATCAATGTGAGGCTATATACAGGAAGTACCAGTACCAGATCAATGTGAGGCTATATACAGGGAGTACCAGTACCAGATCAATGTGAGGCTATATACAGGGAGTACCAGTACCAGATCAATGTGGAGCTATATACAGGGAGTACCAGTACCAGATCAATGTGAGGCTATATACAGGAAGTACCAGTACCAGATCAATGTGAGGCTATATACAGGAAGTACCAGTACCAGATCAATGTGAGGCTATATACAGGGAGTACCAGTACCAGATCAATGTGAGGCTATATACAGGGAGTACCAGTACCAGATCAATGTGAGGCTATATACAGGAAGTACCAGTACCAGATCAATGTGAGGCTATATACAGGAAGTACCAGTACCAGATCAATGTGAGGCTATATACAGGGAGTACCAGTACCAGATCAATGTGAGGCTATATACAGGGAGTACCAGTACCATATCAATGTGAGGCTATATACAGGAAGTACCAGTACCAGATCAATGTGAGGCTATATACAGGGAGTACCAGTACCAGATCAATGTGAGGCTATATACAGGGAGTACCAGTACCAGATCAATGTGAGGCTATATACAGGGAGTACCAGTACCAGATCAATGTGAGGCTATATACAGGGAGTACCAGTACCAGATCAATGTGAAGCTATATACAGGAAGTACCAGTACCAGATCAATGTGAAGCTATATACAGGGAGTACCAGTACCAGATCAATGTGGAGCTATATACAGGGAGTACCAGTACCAGATCAATGTGGAGCTATATACAGGAAGTACCAGTATCAGATCAATGTGAGGCTATATACAGGGAGTACCAGTACCAGATCAATCTGGAGCTATATACAGGGAGTACCAGTACCAGATCAATGTGGAGCTATTTACAGGGAGTACCAGATCAATGTGGAGCTATATACAGGAAGTACCAGTATCAGATCAATGTGAGACTATATACAGGGAGTACCAGTACCAGATCAATGTGAAGCTATATACAGGGAGTACCAGTACCAGATCAATGTGAAGCTATATACAGGGAGTACCAGATCAATGTGGAGCTATATACAGGAAGTACCAGTATCAGATCAATGTGAGACTATATACAGGGAGTACCAGTACCAGATCAATGTGGAGATGTTTACAGGGATATGAGGTATTTGAGGTAGATATGTACATGAAGGCAGGATAGATAATAATTATATTAAAATAAAGAACAAAGTAGCAGCAGCAAATGATGAGTGTAAAAGTGTGTGTGTATGTGCGTGTCTGTGTGTGTGTGTTTGTGTTGTCGGTATGCGTGTGTGTGTGTATGTAGTGTCTCTGAATTTGTGTGGGTTTTGTGTAAAAGTGTCTGGGATGATGTTTTGTGATAGAGTGTGTATATGGTGTGTACATTCTTGTGAGTGTGCATAGAGACAGTGCAAGATGGAGTCAGTGCAGATAGTCTGGGTAACCATTAAGTCCTTAGTGATGTGGGAGACAAGGAACTTGAATCTCTCGACCCGCTCTACTATATCCCTGTCGATGTGGATGGGGGCGTTCCCTCTTTCTCTTGTAGTCCACCATCAGCTCCTTGGTTTTACTGACATTGAGGGAGAGGTTGTTGTCATGGCACCACATTGCCAAGTCTCTGACCTCCTCCTTGTAGGCTGTCCCATCGCCGTCGGTGATCAGGCCTAGCATCGCCGTGTTGTCAGCGAACTTGATAATGGTGTTGGAGTCATGCGTGGCCACACAGTTGTGGGTGAACAGGGAGTACAGGAGGGGACTAAGCACACACCCTTGAGGGGCCCCCGTGTTGAGGGTCAGTGTGGCGGAGGTGTCGTTGCCTACCCTCACCACCTGGGGCCATCCCATCAGGAAGTCCAGGATCCAGCTCCAGAGGAAGGTGTTCAGTCCCAGGGTCCCCAGCTTGGTGAGGAGCTTGGAGGGCAATATGGTTTTCAATGCTGAGTTGTAGTCTGTGTACAGCATTCTCACATAGTTATTTCCCCTCTTGTCCAAGTGGGAGAGAGCAGTGTGAAGTGAGTAAACTAGGACCCACACCCCCAATTACTCCAACATTGGCTACTTTTATTATTTCATAACATTCCGATCCTTAAGATCGTCAACTAATAAAGGTTTGTGTTGAAGCAATTGAGTGTGAGGGTCTTACTATCGGTACTACAGAACAGAAGGGCCACACACAGCAGTAGCACATGAGTGCGTGGGTTGTGTCGTTTATTGGCAGAGCTGTGATGTGGTCAAAGATAGAAGGTGTAGCCAAATGTATTGATGAGGGGAAAAAAATCTCAAACGGAAGCTCAGATGCAAAGATATTATATAATTATTATATATTAATTAGGGCAAATAATTGTATATAAGCCAGGAGTGTGTGCTAGCCTTTGAGACACTGATGCTGGTTAAGTCAAACAAAACATGAGTTTTTTCACTTATATTTAAATGCACTTTATTGCACTGTAAAGCAGGGTTGGGCTCAATAAACCAGGGTTGGGCTCAGTAAACCAGGGTTGGGCTCAGTAAACCAGGGTTGGGCTCAATAAATCATCCAGCGATCATACACTGTTTACCAGGGGGCAGGGCTACCGACGTTAAGGCTAATCTAAAGACGGTGCTGGCTAAAGCTAAAACTGGCAAGTGTAGAGAGTATAGAGATATTGTTATCCACGTCGGCACCAACGATGTTAGGATGAAACAGTCAGAGGTCACCAAGCGCAACATAGCTTCAGCGTGTAAATCAGCTAGAAAGATGTGTCGGCATCGAGTAATTGTCTCTGGCCCCCTCCCAGTTAGGGGGAGTGATGAGCTCTACAGCAGAGTCTCACAACTTAATCGCTGGATGAAAACTGTGTTCTGCCCCTCCCAAAAGATAGAATTTGTAGATAACTGGCCCTCTTTCTGGGACTCACCCACAAACAGGACCAAGCCTGGCCTGTTGAGGAGTGACGGACTCCATCCTAGCTGGAGGGGTGCTCTCATCTTATCTACGAACATAGACAGGGCTCTAACTCCTCTAGCTCCAGAATGAAATAGGGTGCAGGCCAGGCAGCAGGCTGTTAGCCAGCCTGCCAGCTTAGTGGAGTCTGCCATTAGCACAGTCAGCGTAGTCAGCTCAGCTTTTCCCATTGAGACCGTGTCTGTGCCTCGATCTAGGTTGGGCAAAATTAAAAATGGCGGTGTTCGCTTTAGTAATCTCACTAGTATAAAGACCTCCTCCATTCCTGCCATTATTGAAAGAGATTGTGATACTTCACATCTCAAAATTGGGTTACTTAATGTTAGATCCCTCACTTCCAAGGCAGTTATAGTCAATGAACTAATCACTGATCATAATCTTGATGTGATTGGCCTGACTGAAACATGGCTTAAGCCTGATGAATTTACTGTGTTAAATGAGGCCTCACCCCCTGGTTACACTAGTGACCATACCCCCCGTGCATCCGGCAAAGGCGGAGGTGTTGCTAACATTTACGATAGCAAATTTCAATTTACAAAAAAAAAACAATGACGTTTTCGTCTTTTGAGCTTCTAGTCATGAAATCTATGCAGCCTACTCACTCACTTTTTATAGCTACTGTTTACAGGCCTCCTGGGCCATATGCAGTGTTCCTCACTGAGTTCCCTGAATTCCTATCGGATCTTGTAGTCATAGCAGATAATATTCAAATTTTTGGTGACTTTAACATTCACATGGAAAAGTCCACAGACCCACTCAAAAAGGCTTTCGGAGCCATCATCGACTCAGTGGGTTTTGTCCAACATGTCTCTGGACCTACTCACTGCCACAGTCATACTCTGGACCTAGTTTTGTCCCATGGAATAAATGTTGTGGACCTAAATGTTTTTCCTCATAATCCTGGATTATCGGACCACCATTTTATTGCGTTTACAATTGCAACAAATAATCTGCTCAGACCCCAACCAAGGAGCATTAAAAGTCATGCTATAAATTCTCAGACAACCCAAAGATTCCTTGATGCCCTTCCAGACTCCCTCTGCCTACCCAAGGACGTCAGAGGACAAAAATCAGTTAACCACCTAACCGAGGAACTCAATTTAACCTTGCGCAATACCCTAGATGCAGTTGCACCCCTAAAAATTAAAAACATCTGTCATAAGAAACTAGCTCCCTGGTATACAGAAAATACACGAGCTCTGAAGCAAGCTTCCAGAAAATTGGAACGGAAATGGCGCCACACCAAACTGGAAGTCTTCCGACTAGCTTGGAAAGACAGTACCGTGCAGTATCGAAGAGCCCTCACTGCTGCTCGATCATCCTATTTTTCCAACTTAATTGAGGAAAATAAGAAAAACCCGAAATTTCTTTTTGATACTGTCGCAAAGCTAACTAAAAAGCAGCATTCGCAAATGGAGGATGGCTTTCACTTCAGCAGTAATACATTTATGAACTTCTTTGAGGAAAAGATCATGATCATCAGAAAGCAAATTACGGACTCCTCTTTAAATCTGGGTATTCCTCCAAAGCTCCATTGTCCTGAGTCTGCACAACTCTGCCAGGACCTTGGCTCAAGGGAGATACTAAAGTGTTTTAGTACTATATCTCTTGACACAATGATGAAAATAATCATGGCCTCCAAAACCTCAAGCTGCATACTGGACCCTATTCCAACTAAACTACTGAAAGAGCTGCTTCCTGTGCTTGGCCCTCCTATGTTGAACATAATAAATGGCTCTCTATCCACCGGATGTGTACCAAGCTCACTAAAAGTGGCAGTAATAAAGCCTCTCTTGAAAAAGCCGAATCTTGACCCAGAAATTATAAAAAACTATCGGCCTATATCGAATCTTCCATTCCTCTCAAAAATTTTAGAAAAAGCTGTTGCACAGCAACTCACTGCCTTCCTGAAGACAAACAATGTATACGAAACGCTTCAGTCTGGTTTTAGACCCCATCATAGCACTGAGACTGCACTTGTGAAGGTGGTAAATGACCTTTTAATGACGTCAGACCGAGGCTCTGCACCTGTCCTCGTGCTCCTAGATCTTAGTGCCGCTTTTGATACCATCGATCACCACATTCTTTTGGAGAGATTGGAAACCCAAATTGGTCTACATGGACAAGTTCTGGCCTGGTTTAGATCTTATCTGTCGGAAAGATATCAGTTTGTCTCTGTGAATGGTTTGTCCTCTGACAAATCAATTGTAAATTTCGGTGTTCCTCAAGGTTCCGTTTTAGGACCACTATTGTTTTCACTATATATTTTACCTCTTGGGGATGTCATTCGAAAACATAATGTTAAATTTCACTGCTATGCGGACGACACACAGCTGTACATTTCAATGAAACATGGTGAAGCTCCAAAATTGCCCTCGCTAGAAGCCTGTGTTTCAGACATAAGGAAGTGGATGGCTGCAAACTTTCTACTTTTAAACTCGGACAAAACAGAGATGCTTGTTCTAGGTCCCAAGAAACAAAGAGATCTTCTGTTCAATCTGACAATTAATCTGGATGGTTGTACAGTCGTCTCAAATAAAACTGTGAAGGACCTCGGTGTTACTCTGGACCCTGATCTCTCTTTTGAAGAACATATCAAGGCTGTTTCAAGGACAGCTTTTTTCCATCTACGTAACATTGCAAAAATCAGAAACTTTCTGTCCAAAAATGACGCAGAAAAATGAATCCATGCTTTTGTTACTTCTAGGCTGGACTACTAAAAATGCTCTACTTTCCTGCTACCCGGATAAAGCACTAAACAAACTTCAGTTAGTGCTAAATACGGCTGCTAGAATCCTGACTAGAACCAAAAAATTTGATCATATTACTCCAGTGCTAGCCTCCCTACACTGGCTTCCTGTTAAGGCAAGGGCTGATTTCAAGGTTTTACTGCTAACCTACAAAGCATTACATGGGCTTGCTCCTACCTATCTTTCCAATTTGGTCCTGCCGTACATACCTATACGTACGCTACGGTCACAAGACGCAGGCCTCCTAATTGTCCCTAGAATTTCTAAGCAAACGGCTGGAGGTAGGGCTTTCTCCTATAGAGCTCAATTTTTATGGAATAGTCTGCCTACCCATGTGAGAGACGCAGACTCAGTCTCAACCTTTAAGTCTTTACTGAAGACTTATCTCTTCAGTAGGTCCTATGATTAAGTGTAGTCTGGCCCAGGAGTGTGAAGGTGAACGGAAAGGCTGGAGCAACGAACCGCCCTTGCTGTCTCTGCCTTGCCGGTTCCCCTCTTTCCACTGGGATTCTCTGCCTCTAACCCTATTACAGGGGCTGAGTCACTGACTTACTGGTGTTCTTCCATGCCGTCCATGGGAGGGGTGCGTCACTTGAGTGGGTTGAGTCACTGACGTGGTCTTCCTGTCTGGGTTGGCACCCCCCCTTGGGTTATGCCATGGCGGAGATTTTTGTGGGCTATACTCGGCCTTGTCTTCGGACGGTAAGTTGGTGGTTGTAGACATCCCTCTAGTGGTGTGGGGGCTGTGCTTTGGCAAAGTGGGTGGGGTTATATCCTTCCTGTTTGGCCCTGTCCGGGGGTATCATCGGATGGGGCAACAGTGTCTTCTGATCCCTCCTGTCTCAGCCTCCAGTATTTATGCTGCAGTAGTTTATGTGCCGGGGGGCTAGGGTCAGTCTGTTTCATCTGGAGTATTCTCTTGTCTTATCCGGTGTCCTGTGTGAATTTAAATATGCTCTCTAATTCTCTCTTTCTCTCTTTCTTTCTTTCTCTCGGAGGACCTGAGCCCTAGGACCATGCCTCGGGACTACCTGGCATGATGACTCCTTGCTGTCCCCAGTCCACCTGGCCATGCTGCTGCTCCAGTTTCAACTGTTCTGCCTGCGGCTACGGAACCCTGACCTGTTCACCGGACGTGCTTGTTGCACCCTCGACAACTACAATGATTATTATTATTTGACCATGCTGGTCATTTATGAACATTTTAACATCTTGACCATGTTCTGTTATAATATCCACCCGGCACACACCCCTCATAGCCTGGTTCCTCTCTAGGTTTCTTCCTAGGTTTTTGGCCTTTCTAGGGAGTTTTTCCTAGGGAGTTTTTCCTAGCCACCGTGCCTCTTTCACATGCATTGCTTGCTGTTTGGGGTTTTAGGCTGGGTTTCTGTACAGCACTTTGAGATTTCAGCTGATATACGAAGGGCTATATAAATAAATTTTATTTGATTTGAAATTTGATTTGAATAAACCAGGGTTGGGCTCAGTAAACTGACATTCCAATTCAATAATTGGAAAAAGGGTATCTATTTCAATGAACTGACAAGGAGAAGGTATTTATTTCCAACATTTTTACTTTTTTTAAAATACAAATTACTTCCTGAATTGACTGACTTCAATTCAAACGGACCCCAACCCTGCTGTGCAAGCATCATGTCCAAATAAATATGCTATATTTTTGCATCTCCTAATAAATTATTTATTTTATAGAATTTTTTTGGTACTCCTTGTATATAACTTCATTCTTGTGTGTTTTATTTCTGAAGTGTTTAATTTTTCTTATTTAACTCTGCATCTTTGGAAAAGTTTATAAAGTTTGACGTTTTATTGTCATGTGCACAAGTACAGTGAAATGCCTTTCTTGCGAGTTCTTTCCCAACAATGCAGTAATCAATATCAGCAGTAAAAATAGTATACTATAAAATAAAGTAAAGTAGAATAAAAACACATAAGAAGAACACGAGAAAGTAAGTATACAGGGTAAGTGCCAGGATCAGCAGCTATATACAATGTCAGTTCCAGGGTCAGTGTCAATACCATATTTACATGGGTCTCCTGGTTACAGGCGGCTGTGACACAGCCTGTAATATTATACACAGCCTGTATATTTACTGGAGTGGTAGGGGTAGTACTGTTTGTATAGGGGTAGGGTGACTAGGCATCAGGATATATGATAAACAGAGTAGTAGCAGCGTATATGATGATTGTATGAGAGTGTATGTGCATGTGTAGAGTCAGTATGAATGTGTGTGCGTGTTATTTGTGTGTGAGCAAATTAACTCTGTGTTTGTGTGTTACAGCCTGAATTCAAATTTGATGTTTTTATTTCTTCTCACCCATCTACACAATACCCCTTAACGACAAAGTGAAAACATGTTTTTTTTTTATTTTAGCAAATTTATTGAAAATGAAACACATAGATATCTCATTTACATAAGTACTCACACCCCTGAGTTAATATATGTCAGAAATACCTTCGACAGCGAATACAGCTGTGAGACTTTCTGGGTACGTTTCTAAGAGCTTTGCACACCTGGATAGTACAATATTTGCACATTATTCTTTTTTTACTTCTTCAAGCTCTGTCAAATTGGTTGTTGATCATTGCTAGGCCACCATTTTCAAGTCTTGCCCTAGATTTTCAAGCACTCAAAAGTCAAAACTGTAACTCTGCCTCTCAGGAACATTCACTTTCTTCTTGGTAAGCAACTCAAATCAAATCAAATTTTATTTGTCACATGTGCCGAATACTCCAGTGTGGAATTGGGCCTTGTGTTGTTAGGTTATTGTCTTGCTGAAAGGTGAATTCATATCCCAGTTTCTGGTGGAAAGCAGACTGAACCAGGTTTTCCTCTAGGATTTTGTCTGTGCTTAACTCCATTCCGTTTAATGTTTTATTCTGACAAAAATCCACAATCCTTAACAATTACAGGCATACCCATAACATGATGCAGCCACCACTATGCTTGAAAATATGGAGAGTGGTACTCAGTAATTTGTTGTATTGGATTTGCCCAAAACATAACACTTTGTATTCAGGCCAAAAAGTGAATTGCTTTGCCATATTTTTAGCAGTATTACTTTAGTGCCTTGTTGCAAACAGGATGCATATTTTGGAATAGTTTTATTCTGTACAGGCTTCCTTCATTTCACTCTGTGTCACGACTTCCGCCGAAGTCGGTTCCTCTCCTTGTTCAGGCGGCGTTCGGCGGTCGACGTCACCGGTCTTCTAGCCATCGCCGATCCACCTTTCATTTTCCATTTGTTTTGTCTTGTTTTCCCCATACACCTGGTTTTCATTTCCCTCAATACTTGTCGTGTATTTAACCCTCTGTTCCCCCCATGTCTGTGTGTGAAATTGTTTATTGTTGAGGTTGGCACGCTTCCGGCTGGTTTGCGCCGGGTTTGGTTTTATACCTGTGCTTTGTGGCAGCCTGTACTTTGAACTTGGGTTTTTGTACTTTGTGCTGCCTCACTTGTTTGTTGGGCATTTGTTTTGTGACGCGTTTGCGTTCTGTGCAAATGATTGCCTAAGTAAAGTGCTTTGTCCACTCATCTCTGCTCTCCTGCGCCTGACTTCCATGCACCAGCTACACTCACCCCTTGACACTCTGTCATTTGGGTTAGTATTGCCGAGTAACTAAAATGTTGTTGATCCTCAGTTTTCTCCTATCACAGCCATTAAAATATGTAACTGTTTTAAAGTCACCATTGGCATCATGGTGAAATCCCTGAGCAGTTTCCTTCCTCTCCGCCAACTGAGTTAGGAAGGACGGCTGTATATTTGTAGTGACTGGGTGTATTGATACACCATCCAAAGTGTAATTCCTAACTTCACCATGCTAAAAGGGATATTCAATATCTGTTTTTTTTTACTAATCTACCAATAGGTGCCCTTCTTTGCGAGGCATTGGAAAACCTCCCTGGTCTTTGCGGTTGAATCTGTGTTTGAAATTCATTGCTCGACAGAGGGACTTTAGAGATAATTGAACGTGTGGGGTACAAAGATGAGGCAGTCATTCAAAAATCATGTTAAAAACTATTATTGCACACAGAGTGAGTACATGCAACGTATGTGACTTGTTAAGCAAATATTTACTCCTAAACGTCTGTAGGCTTGCCATAACAAAGGGGTTGAATTTGTAAAAATGTCTAAAAACATAATTCCCCTTTGACATTATGGGGTATTGTGTGTAGGCCAGTGAAACATAATCTGTTTTTATTCGCTTTTTGATTTGATCTGAGCTTCATTTTTTCTCTCTGTTTTTGACAGTGTGCAGGTATATCCTTTCCAGTATCCTGTTTTTGAAACCTAACCACCTGTGACTGACATCATTTTTTAAATAAGGACTATGAAAGAGTGCAGACAGACTCCCATTGTTTCCATTACATCATCATACCATATGAGATACAGTACATAGAGCACTGTAACCGAAAACTGTCATTTATTAGGTCATTTGAGACATTATCAACAGTAAAAAACGCTGAAACGTTTTACTGCACCATACTGTAAATCAAAGTTTCCCAAAGTTGGTTCTGTTTTTCAAATGGTATTGTAATTCTACCCCACAGAATACAGTACCGTACTGTATATTTTGAGTGCCAAAAACCATTTTGTCCACTAGTGGGTGCACAGTATTGTTATTTCTTGCTCATTAACATATTGTGAAGCGTACCTTGTAAGAGGCTATAATTGTTGCACCCATGAGCGGGAATGCTGTACCAATTTTACTCCTATGTGGTTAAAGTGCCCCATCAATTAAACATTTATAGGGAACAGATTGGACTGGCAGAAAGTCTTAAACGTTAAATGGTTCATTTTGCCATGTCCTTTTGGTCTGTTTGCCCTGTAGTCGCTGCCAGTTTGGAAGTATTTGTTAAGGCCTCTAGAAGTGCAAGTGATATAAAACACAACATATTCATTGATACTGTTTGCTGTAATGTGGAAGCACTTAGCAGCCAAACTGCTTGCACTAATCCCACAGTAAAATACTGTAAAATACAAACCCATCCCCTCATTTCATTTCATTCATTCATGTATTCATTCCGATTACAGTAACATTTACTTTTTTACAGCATAATAAAGTAAATGTTACAGTATTGTACTGTGTGTCATTACACAGTACTTGCTTTGATACCATGTTGATATTACAGCAGGTGTACTGTAATATGAAATACAGAATGTTACTGACCACCGAGCTGCTTGTAAGCTACTGTCAAATTCATGGTAACCCCCTTACAGTGAGTATTATAAAGCTGTCAAATTCATGGTAACCCCCTTACAGTGAGCATTATAAAGCTGTCAAATTCATGGTAACCCCCTTACAGTGAGCATTATAAAGCTGTCAAATTCATGGTAACCCCCTTACAGTGAGCATTATAAAGCTGTCAAATTCATGGTAACCCCCTTACAGTGAGCATTATAAAGCTGTCAAATTCATGGTAACCCCTTTACAGTGAGCATTATAAAGCTGTCCAATTCATGGTAACCCCCTTACAGTGAGCATTATAAAGCTGTAAATGCATGTTCAGGTTTTCTCGTTTTCCCCACTGATCTTCTCTCACAGCCTCTGGTGGGCACATATTCAAATCAAATGTATTGGTCACATACACATGGTTAGCAGATGTTATTGCGAGTGTAGTGAAATGCTTGTGCTTTTAGTCTTCGACAGTGCAGTAAGCAATAACAAGTAATAGGAAGGAATAAGAATATATAAATATATGGATGAGCAATGTTCAAAGCAAGTTGCTAGCAAAAAACTGTTCTGCAACAAAATGCCAAAGGCTTATTCATGTGTTTTCATAGGCAACACATAATAACAGTTATATTTCCACTGATCTACGAACACATCAGTTTAAAGACTTTGAATCACAGTTGCTTTGTTTACGACCCACAGATGGCAAGTCAATAACACTGATTTGGACGACACAGAACTATGTCCCCATCCAAAACTTGTAATCCCCCCCATCCAGATGCACACACACACACACAAGGACGCACACACGCACACACAGGCACACACAGACATAGGCACAGGCACAGACATGTACACACGCACACACAGACACAGGCACAGACACAGGCACAGGCACAGGCACAGACATGCACACACGCACACACAGACATGCACACACGCACACACGCACACACAGGCACAGACACAGACACAGGCACAGGCACAGGCACGCACACACGCACGCACGCACACATGCACACACACACACACACACACAGGCACAGACAGACACACAGCAGAGATATAGTCATGTGAATGTTCATCTCTCTCATGAAACCTGACAGGATATTTTCCACTGCTCTATTGGACGGAGGTGGATCAGCATAGGCAATCAATTGGCTCAGCCTCCAGGCTAATGAAAATCCAACTGAAGACCAACAGGCCTGTGTGTGTGTGTGTGTGAGTGTGTGTGCGTGCGTGCGTGCATGCGTGTGTGTGGGTGAGTAAGTGAGAGAGTCTGTGTGTGTGTGTGAGAGAGAGCGAGAGAGAAGAAGAGAGAAACAGCGAGTGTGTGTTTGCATGCCTGTGTGTGTGACATGTCACACTGAAGGACAGATTGTCACCAATCAATAATCAAAGCAGTGTCACGTTGCAAACAGCAGTCCACAATGCCCTCCAGTGCTGCTATACTTGACTGTGGCTACATCCCAAATGGGTCAAACGTAGTGCACTATCTAGTGAATAGGCAGCATTTGGGACGCACACTGTGTTAAGAATCTGTGGCAGGAACACAGTCTTTGATGGACGTGCTACTGTACATAATCAAATCCTTATTCCTCACTAGACATTTGACTTCTATTATCAGGAGGCTCCAGATCCTATCCAAGGGAGTCATATGAGGTGATGACATTTGGACCGCTGACAGGCAGTCAGGGTAGTAGTACAGTAAATCATGGAAGATCTAAGTTGATTTTGGTTTAGCAGACTGACACGCACACATGCACAGAATACCCTATTCATATTGAGTGAGATGTTTTTTAGAGAGGGAAGTGTTCAGAGACCTTTGTTAGGGGTGAGCTGAGGATATCTCGTTATCTCCAGGAACAGGGTTGGAGTTAAAACATACAGGACGGTAACTCTCCAGGAGCAGGGTTGGAGTTAAAACATACAGGACGGTAACTCTCCAGGAACAGGGTTGGAGTTAAAACATACAGGACGGTAACTCTCCAGGAACAGGGTTGGAGTTAAAACATACAGGACGGTATCTCTCCAGGAACAGGGTTGGAGTTAAAACATACAGGACGGTAACTCTCCAGGAACAGGGTTGGAGTTAAAACATACAGGACGGTAACTCTCCAGGAACAGGGTTGGAGTTAAAACATACAGGACGGTAACTCTCCAGGAACAGGGTTGGAGTTAAAACATACAGGACGGTAACTCTCCAGGAACAGGGTTGGAGTTAAAACATACAGGACGGTAACTCTCCAGGAACAGGGTTGGAGTTAAAACATACAGGACGGTAACTCTCCAGGAACAGGGTTGGAGTTAAAACATACAGGACGGTAACTCTCCAGGAACAGGGTTGGAGTTAAAACATACAGGACGGTAACTCTCCAGGAACAGGGTTGGAGTTAAAACATACAGGACGGTAACTCTCCAGGAACACAGTTGGAGTTAAAACATACAGGACGGTAACTCTCCAGGAACAGGGTTGGTGACCCCTGCCCTAGGGCCTATAGGCACTTGTGTAGATCTGAAAGGATCTGATACGTGTAAATACTTCATGTGGTCAGTAACAATTCCTGGCAATACGTATGAACATTATGGTAATAGCTCCAACTTACACTAATATTTTCTCATTAGCTTTTTCGACAATGTTTCTAGATCTACATGTGCCAAGGGAGTAAAGGCGTCAACATGCTTCCGTTCGGCTAGGCGTACCGAACGAGTGTGCTCCCATACTCCTTTAAAACACTTTCACTTGAAAAACGAGTACTAGCAATAATATGGTTTGTCCACCTCAAAATAGTCAGAATTATTCTAAGATAATTCAAGAAATCTGTCATAAATTTTGCCAAAGAGATCTTAGTTGTGCAATTTTACATATAACTAAGATGTTAGCATGAAAACGATTTGTCTCTTGTTGAAGAATCCCTACTAAAAGCATCTCAAGTATTGCATTTCAATTTAAGAATAACTTTCTGTGAAAGCTTCTATTGAAATGTGAAGATAATACATTAAAGCCTTTCAAAAATGATTTTCTAAACAAGAAGATTGCCTTGAGCATCCTTCAGAAAAAAGTAAGCTTTGAACCTATTCAATGTGTTTCCGTTGCAAAGTGGTGAATGTTTTTAAAAAATATATGGTTTCCTCAAAACAAAGTAATGTTTTCTCTTTCCTTCCTGTTTTTCTGTGAAGGACTGAGTCAGAAGCAGTATCACTGTTATGCAAGCCTGGGGCCACTCACAAACCAAAGACAACCAGACATGTGAAACATACAGTGAGGGAAAAAAGTATTTGATCCCCTGCTGATTTTGTACGTTTGCCCACTGACAAAGAAATGATCGGTCAATAATTTTAATGGTAGGTTTATTTGAACAGTGAGAGACAGAATAACAACAAAACATTAAAAAAAACGCATGTCAAAAATGTTTTAAATTGATTTGGATTTTAATGAGGGAAATAAGTATTTGACCCCTCTGCAAAACATGACTTAGTACTTGGTGGCAAAACCCTTGTTGGCAATCACAGAGGTCAGACGTTTATTGTAGTTGGCCACCAGGTTTGCACACATCTCAGGAGGGATTTTATCCCACTCCTCTTTGCAGATCTCCTCCAAGTCATTAAGGTTTCGAGGCTGACGTTTGGCAACTCGGACCTTCAGCTCCCTCCACAGATTTTCTATGGGATTAAGGTCTGGAGACTGGCTAGGCCACTCCAGGACCTTAATGTGCTTCTTCTTGAGCCACTCCTTTGTTGCCTTGGCCGTGTGTTTTGGGTCATTGTCATGATGGAATACCCATCCACGACCCATTTTCAATGCCCTGGCTGAGGGAAGGAGGTTCTCACCCAAGATTTGACTGTCCATGGCCCCGTCCATTGTCCCTTTGATGCGGTGAAGCTGTCCTGTCCCCTTAGCAGAAAAACACCCCCAAAGCATAATGTTTTCACCACCATGTTTGACGGTGGGGATGGTGTTCTTGGGGTCATAGGCAGCATTCCTCCTCCTCCAAACACGGCGAGTTGAGTTGATGCCAAAGAGCTCCATTTTGGTCTCATCTGACCACAACACTTTCACCCAGTTGTCCTCTGAATCATTCAGATGTTCATTGGCAAACTTCAGACGGGCATGTATATGTGCTTTCTTGAGCAGGGGGACCTTGCGGGCGCTGCAGGATTTCAGTCCTTCACGGCGTAGTGTGTTACCAATTGTTTTCTTGGTGACGATGGTCCCAGCTGCCTTGAGATTATTGACAAGATCCTCCCGTGTAGTTCTGGGCTGATTCCTCACCGTTCTCATGATCATTGCAACTCCACGAGGTGAGATCTTGCATGGAGCCACAGGCAGATTGACAGTTCTTTTGCGTTTCTTCCATTTGTGAATAATCGCACCAACTGTTGTCACCTTCTCACCAAGCTGCTTGGCGATGGTCTTGTAGCCCATTCCAGCCTTGTGTAGGTCTACAATCTTGTCCCTGACATCCTTGGAGAGCTCTTTGGTCTTGGCCATTGTGGAGAGTTTGGAATCTGATTGATTGATTGCTTCTGTGGACAGGTGTCTTTTATACAGGTAACAAACTGAGATTAGGAGCACTCCCTTTAAGAGTGTGCTCCTAATCTCAGCTCGTTACCTGTATAAAAGACACCTGGGAGACAGAAATCTTTCTGAGTGAGAGGGGGTCAAATACTTATTTCCCTCATTAAAATGCAAATCAATTTATAACATTTTTGACATGCATTTTTCTGGACTTTTTTGTTGTTCTTATAGACTGATTATAGACTGATAATTTCTTTGTCAGTGGGCAAACGTACAAAATCAGCAGGGGATCAAATACTTTTTTCCCTCACTGTACTGCTACCCTAAAAGCTACCCTTTTCTGAAACGACTGTATTAGACAAATTTCGACTGTATTATAGACTGCACGGGGTGTTAGAGGAGAGTTGTGTTACTAAGGGAACTACACGGGCAGTGACAGAATGAATAGAAAGCAGCCAATATGAAATTGAATTACCGTCACATATCATTGGCTAACTGACTTCCTACAAAAGTGCTACCTGGAACCTAAAAGGGTTCTTCGGCTGTCCCCATAGGATAACTCTTTAAAGAACCATTTTTGGTTCCAGGTAGAACACTTTTGGGTTCCAGGTAGAACCCTTTCCACAGAGGGTTCTACCTGAAACCCAAAAGGGTTCTACCATAAACCAAAAAGGGTTCTCATATGGCAACAGCCAAAGCACCATTTTGGAACCTTTTTTACTAAGAGTGTAGGACAGACCATAAAAGCACATCCCACTGGGCACAGAGGTCAATTCAACGTCTATTCCACATTGGTTCAACTTAATTCCATTGAAATGATGCGGAAAAAACGGTGATTCAACCAGTGTGTGACTGTCACGTCCTGACCAGTAAAAGGGGTTATTTGTTATAGTAGTTTGGTCAGGGCATGGCAGGGGGGTGTTTGTTTTGTGTGTTTGGGGTTTTGATGTATGTTCTATATTTAATATTTCTATGTTCATTCTATGTTCCCTATCTAGTTTTTGTATTTCTGTGATTTGGCCTGGTATGGCTCTCAATCAGGGACAGCTGTACTTCGTTGTCGCTGATTGGGAGCCATACTTAGGTAGCCCTTTTTCCACCTGTCTTTTGTGGGAAGTTGATTTTGCATAGCTGTGAGTAGCCTGCAATACTGTTCGTTCGTTGTGTTTGTTTATTGTTTTGCTGGTTCACGTTAATTAAAATATGATGAACCCAACCCACGCTTCGCCTTGGTTTACTCCTTCAGACGGACGTTACAGAACTTCCCACCACCAACGGACCAAGCAGCGTGGAAGGGAGTAGAACCAGGAGAGGAGCTATCTAGAGTCATGGACTTGGGAGGAGATTCTGGACTGACAGGGACCCTGGAGACAAGCGGGAGAATACCGTCGCCTGCCGGAGGAGATTGAGGCAGCGAAGGCAGAACAGCGTTTCTGGGAGGATCGGCTGGCACGGCAAGTGGAGGCTGAGAGGCAGCCCCCCAACATTTTTGGGGGGAGATTGGCGGAGTCAGGCGTTAGACCTGAGCCAAATCCCCGTGCTTACCGGAAGCAGCGTGGTACTGGTCAGGCACCGTGTTATGCGATAGAGCGCACGGTGTCTCCAGTGCGCGCTCATAGCCCGGTGCGCTACATCCCAGCCCCCCGCAAGTGCCGTCCTAGAGTGGGCATCCAGCCAGGTAGGAGTATGCCTGCGCAGCACATCTGGCCACCAGTGCGTCTCCTAGGCCCAGGCTACCCTGCGCCTGCTCTACGCACGGCAGCCATCAGTCCTCTGCACAGCCCAGTTCGCCCTGTGCCAGCCCGTGCAGGGCTACTGTTACAACCCAGCCAGGACGGGTTGTGCAGGCTGTGCGCTCCAGACCTCCAGTACGTCTTCGAGACCCGGTCTATCCTGTGCCTGCTCCCAGAGCCAGGCCTCCTGCATGTCTCTCCAGCCTGGTGAATCCTGTGCCTGCTCCCAGAGCCAGGCCTACTGCAAGTCCCGCCAGTCCGGAGCCGCCAGAGCCGCCCGCCAGTCCCACCTCTGTAGGTGGGAGGATTGGGAAGGAGGGGGTGTAGCACAAGAAACGTCGTTGACGGTGGCCACCCTCCCTTCCCTCCCTTTAGTTTGGGGTTATTATTTTGTGAGATTTTGTTTCAGGTGCATTTGGGGTCTGCACCTTTGGGGGGGGGGGGGGGGGGGGGGTACTGTCATGTCCTGACCAGTAAAAGGGGTTATTTGTTATAGTAGTTTGGTCAGGGCGTGGCAGGGGGGTGTTTGTTTTGTGTGTTTGGGGTTTTGATGTATGTTCTATATTTAATATTTCTATCTTCATTCTATGTTCCCTATCTAGTTATCTAGTTTTTGTATTTCTGTGTTTTGGCCTGGTATGGCTCTCAATCAGGGACAGCTGTACTTCGTTGTCGCTGATTGGGAGCCATACTTAGGTAGCCCTTTTTCCACCTGTCTTTTGTGGGAAGTTGATTTTGCATAGCTGTGAGGAGCCTGCAATACTGTTCGTTCGTTGTGCTTTGTTTATTGTTTTGCTGGTTCACGTTAATTAAAATATGATGAACCCAACCCAAGCTGCGCCTTGGTCTACTCCTTCAGACGGACGTTACAGTGACCAGCGAGAAAGCACTGATCATTTCTTTACATTCCAGTGAAGAGGCAACTCCGGGATGCTGGCCTTCTAGGCAGAGTTGCAAAGAAAAAGCCATTTCTCAGACTGACCAATAAAAAGAAAAGATTAAAATGGGCAAAAGAACACAGAGGAACTCTGCCTAGAAGGCCAGCATCCCGGAGTCACCTCTTCACTGTTGACGTTGAGACTGGTGTTTTGCGGGTACTATTTAATGAAGCTGCCAGTTGAGGACTTGTGAGGCGTCTGTTTCTCAAACTAGACACTCTAATGTACTTGTCCTCTTGCTCAGTTGTGCACCGGGGCCTCCCACTCAGATCTCGTACACAGTGTTGTACGAGATCTTCAGTTTCTTGACAATTTCTCGCATGGAATAGCCTTCATTTCTCAGAACAAGAATAGACTGACGAGTTTCAGAATAAAGTTTCTTTGTTTCTGGACATTTTGAGCCTGTAATCGAACACACAAATGCTGATGCTCCAGATACTCAACTAGTCTAAAGATGGCCAGTTATATTGCTTCTTTAATCAGAACAACAGTTTTCAGCTGTGCTAACACAATTGCAAAAGAGTTTTCTAATGATCAATTAGCCTTTTAAAATGATAAACTTGGATTAGCTAACACAACGTGTCATTGGAACACAGGAGTGATGGTTGCTGATAATGGGCCTCTGTACACCTATGTAGATATTCCATTTAAAGAATCAGCTGTTTCCAGCTACAATAGTCATTTACAACATTAACAATGTCTACACTGTATTTCCGCTAAATTTGATGTTATTTTAATGGACCAAAAATGTGCTTTTCTTTCAAAAACAAGGACATTTCTAAGTGACCCCAAACTTCTGAATTGTAGTGTACATTTAGTTACATTAAACTGGTTAAAATAGCAGGGGTTCACATGTCTGCATATTTTTGCTCTGCAAATACACAGATCACCATTTTGTGTAGCTAATTGTAGTTCTTGCTTTACACATTTGCTTTTCTCACCCACACGCAACCAACCAGGGATCTGTATGGGTTTTGTGTGGCAGGAATAAGTTGAGAGGCTCTGGCCCATGGACAAACACACACAGGCACTCACACATACACACAAGTCATCCTCCCCTTTCATCCCTGTGCATCTCCGGAGCAACGTCTAAGATTTATGAGAAACTATTCTCTGTTCAAATGGAACACTAGCACCACAGCTGCAGTACCAGAACATAGTGACACACAGAGCAGCATGCTCCCCTGTGCACCCGTAAAAAGTGTCCCCCAGTTTGTGCCAGGCACAACAGCACCATGGTGATGATAGCTAACATGACTCAGCTCGGTCCATTGTCAAACTTGGCAGAGGAGTCAATCCTATGATAAGGGAATGGAAAGAAGCACACAGCGTTTGATATTTCCCCTCTTTTTGAGTGTTTTTGGCAGTATAAAAACCAGTGGTCTTTGAAATGAACCATTAAAGGGGCAATCAGCAGTAGAAACAAACAATATTTCTGGGAAAAAAGCTGAGGGATGGGGCTGGAGAGTTGCAATGAATTAAAATCATAAACAGAGCTATGGATGCAAGGACTGACCCTCCATGATACCTACATTATAGTTTTAACCATGTTTTAAGGCTATATAGTGTTTGTTTACATTTACATTGTTGACAAACATTGGAGTAAAACAAGCTTATATTTTGGGTTCTGATGGGGTACAACAGTTGATCTAAACTCATGAGGTATTTATATGTTATATTTTTCAAAAATCAATGGGTATCAGTCCAAAAATGGATGTAGCAACTGCTGATTGCCCCTTTAAATGCAAAGTGGCTCCCTATGTGTCCATGACTACATTCTGAGTGGGTTTTTGGCCGGAAGGTGTGCCAATTTTCGCTTCTTATTCTCTGGCTGTTTTGGAATGGAATGACATCTTCACATCGTTACATAAACAAACAACCGCCATTTTGTTTCTCTCAAGTCAAGTGGATGGCAGCCAGGCAGTCACTGACCCTAGATGGATCCAGTTTTATCTCCTATAGGGAATAGGGCTCAAAAGTAGTGCACTATATAGAGAATAAGGATTAAATGTAATGTACTTTATAGGGATGAAACGCAATGCACTATATAGAGAATAGGGATCAAAAGCAGTGCACACACACACACACACACACCTCACAATCCCCTGGATCCACTCTGATGATTTCCACCCCACAGAAAATATAAAGAGTGTTTTGCAACTAACTGAAGGTTAGGGTGTAGACAAGTTCATCCGGCGTTAAACGACTCTGTTTTTATTATCTTATAATATATAATAATAGTCAGTGCCTCTATGTGCTTCATAAACACCTAGACGCTACGCATCTTCAACAGCCTGCTATGAGCTCATCATGCGTAGACATGCTCCAATTACTGACAATATCCTCCTGATGAAAATAAACTGATTTAATTACAAAGCATTATAATCATCAGATCCCTGTTTTCACATATTACAGTTTATAACAGCTAGAATATAACACTAGTGGTTATGGAGGAGGAGGACGTGTGTGTGTTTGTATGTATGTATGTATGTATGTATGTATGTATGTATGTATGTATGTATGTATGTATGTATGTATGTATGTATGTATGTATGTATGTATGTATGTATGTATGTATGTATGTATGTATGTGTGTGTCTGAATGTGTATGTGTTTATGTGTGTGCGTGCGCGCGCGCGTGTGTGTGTGTGTGTGTGTGTGTGTGTGTGTGTGTGTGTGTGTGTGTGTGTGTGTGTGTGTGTGTGTGTGTGTGTCCAGTAGAACAAGGAATTGTTTGAGCTCTATTCATTACAGTTCTATCTGAAACATTCTGAATGCTTCACCAAATATACCACAGCCCTCCTGAATGGGTATTTGAATGTTTTTAAATGTTTTCTGAACGTTACAGGTTGTCTTGGCACAAAGGGAACCACATAACCGGTAGGGCGCTGCTTCCTCACCTGGTTCGTCGTTCAGACATCCTAGTACAGGTGTGCTGGGTAGGAACACTCCTCCACTTCTTAGCCTCCACCACCATACCCTCCGCATCCACCAGCCCAAAGCCATACAGGTGACTCACTGAGAGAGAGGGAGGGGTGGAGCGAGAGAGAGAGGGAGGGGTGGAGCGAGAGAGAGAGGGAGAGAGAGAGGGAGGGGTGGAGCGAGAGAGAGAGGGAGAGAGAGAGGGAGGGGTGGAGCGAGAGAGAGAGGGGAGGGGTGGAGCGAGAGAGAGAGGGAGAGAGAGAGGGAGGGGTGGAGCGAGAGAGAGAGAGGGGGGTAGAGCGAGAGAGAGAGGGAGGGGTGGAGCGAGAGAGAGAGGGAGAGAGAGAGGGAGGGGGTGGAGCGAGAGAGAGAGAGAGGGGTAGAGGGAGAGAGAAGAGGAGGGGTGGAGCGAGAGGAGAGAGGGAGGGGTGGAGCGAGAGAGAGAGGGAGGGGTGGAGCGAGAGAGAGAGGGAGGGGTGGAGCGAGAGAGAGAGGGAGAGAGAGAGGGAGGGGTGGAGCGAGAGAGAGAGAGAGAGGGGTAGAGCGAGAGAGAGGGAGAGAGAGAGAGAGGGGGGGGGAGCGAGAGAGAGAAGGAGAGAGAGAGAGAGAGAGGGGTGGAGCGAGAGAGAGGGAGAGAGAGAGAGAGGGGTAGAGCGAGAGAGAGAGGGAGAGAGAGAGAGAGGGGTGGAGCGAGAGAGAGGGAGAGAGGAGAGAGGGGGGGGGGTGGAGCGAGAGAGAGAGAGAAGGGTGGAGCGAGAGAGAGGGAGGGGGGGGAGCGAGCGAGGGAGAGAGAGAGGGAGGGGTGGAGCGAGAGAGAGAGGGAGGGGTGGAGCGAGAGAGGGAGGAGGGGTGGGCGAGAGAGAGAGGAGAGAGAGAGAGAGGGGTAGAGCGAGAGGAGAGAGAGGGAGAGAGAGAGAGAGAGAGGGGTGGAGCGAGAGGGAGAGGGGAGAGAGAGAGGGAGGGGTGGAGCGAGAGAGAGAGAGGGGGTAGAGGAGAGCGAGAGAGAGGAGGAGAGAGAGAGAGGGGGGTGGAGCGAGAGAGAGGGAGAGAGAGAGGGAGGGTGAGAGGAGAGAGGGAGAGGAGGGAGAGAGAGAGGGAGGGGAGAGCGAGAGAGAGAGGGAGGCGTGGAGCGAGGAGGGAGGTGGCGAGAGAGAGAGGGGAGGGGGGGAGGAGAGAGAGGAGAGAGAGAGGGGTTTAGGGTGGAGCGAGAGAGAGAGGCGAGGGGTGGAGGCGAGGAGGAGAGAGGGAGAGAGAGAGGGAGGGGTGGAGCGAGAGAGAGAGAGAGGGGTAGAGCGAGAGAGAGAGGGAGAGAGAGGGAGGGGTGGAGCGAGAGAGAGAGGGAGGGGTGGAGCGAGAGAGAGAGAGGGAGAGAGAGAGGGAGGGGTGGAGCGAGAGAGAGAGAGAGGGGTAGAGAGAGAGAGAGAGAGGAGAGAGAGAGAGAGATGAGGAGTTAGACCTGTGTCTAAATGGATGAGTGAAGCTTCTAAAGAGAAAGATGCCCTAAATTATTACATTCCATCTTTCTTTTTTCCTTTCTTTAATTTTGGGGGTGGGCAGGGGGGGAAGCATATCCTGAACTGGTGTAACTACTACACAGCTGATGATGGATTTATAAGAAACAGTTCAAATGTTACACCTTCCTCTCCAGGTGAAGTGATAAGAGAGGTACCAGCCCTAATCAAACACACACACCCACTCAGCCCTACCTAAAAAAACTGACCAAGACTGGGCATCTATAAGGTCTTATTTATGCATACATTTAAGCAATGAGATATATATATATATATAATTAGATACACAAAACTAGTCAAAAGTTTGTGAGCCGAAGGCGAGCAATTACTTGGAAATCATAAACCAACACGAGTGCTGGAACAGAACAACTATGTGCAATGGCTGAGGGATCTCTGAATGCTGGGGGATCTCTGAATGCTGGGGGATCTCTGAATGCTGGAGGATCTCTGAATGCTGGGGGATCTCTGAATGCTGGCAGATCTCTGAATGCTGGGGGATCTCTGAATGCTGGGGGATCTCTGAATGCTGGGGGATCTCTGAATGCTGGCAGATCTCTGAATGCTGGGGGATCTCTGAATGCTGGCGGATCTCTGAATGCTGCCGGATCTCTGAATGCTGGGGGATCTCAGAATGGTGGGGGATCTCTGAATGCTGGGGGATCTCTGAATGCTGGCGGATCTCTGAATGCTGGGGGATCTCTGAATGCTGGGGGATCTCTGAATGCTGGGGGATCTCTGAATGCTGAGGGATCTCTGAATGCTGGGGGATCTCTGAATGCTGAGGGATCTCTGAATGCTGGGGGATCTCTGAATGCTGGGGGATCTCTGAATGCTGGGGGATCTCTGAATGCTGGCGGATCTCTGAATGCTGGGGGATCTCTGAATGCTGGCGGATCTCTGAATGCTGGCGGATCTCTGAATGCTGGGGGATCTCTGAATGCTGGGGGATCTCTGAATGCTGGGGGATCTCTGAATGCTGGGGATCTCTGAAGGACCAAGTTAACGAACACTGCCATACAGTATATGACAGTGGAGGCTGGTGGAGGAAAAATGCCTGTCCTCCCCATCTCTCCCTCCACCAGCCTCCACTGGTACAGGAGGAGTCCATTGTACTGTAGCTACCTCTGTGTCCGGCTGCATTGGTCTTCCAGTCATTGGCCTTCAGGTGGACAGGCCTGGACGTCTTGACCAGCAGGTGCTGGATATCTCTCCAGCTGACCAATGGGCTGGAACAACATAAATAAATATGTTACTGCGTGCCCTGATGAACACGACCCAATACTTAACGTTTTCTTGACTTAGCTTGTGGTTTGTGCCCAGGTCTTAAGAAAATCACAAAGAAGGCAGTAAGAAATGACAGCTGTTTACCCAGCTTTTTTTCTTATACAGTATGGCCAAAAGTAGAAAACTATAGAAATAAGTCAAATGTATTTGCACAAGTCATGTCCCTAACAATTCACTCACAAATAGTTTGATGTTTTACTTAATTTAAATAATTTATAAGATCAATTCGCTCATTAAAATCTGATGTAGAGCGATCAAATTAAATGTACCCCATTCTGCAGTCGTATCATCGTGTTTCATTGTCTAATTGTGTATTAAGCACGTAATTAGAGCAGTAAAAATACGTTTTGTCATACCCGTGATCTACCACGGCTGTCAGCCTGTCAGCATTCAGGGCTCGAACCACCCAGTTTATAATTGGGTATTAAGCACATAGTCTATATCCAGGGCTCCTCCCACTGTCTAGGGGACAACTAGGAGCTACATGACCCAGTAACAGCAGTAAGATAGAACACCATTAACACATCTAGTTAGTATTCCATCTAGTATTATCTTCAATTATTCTCTGTTATCTACAGATGTGGGAATAGGCTAATAGTCCCTGATCCACAGGTCAGAGCTGCTGAAGGTCTGAACACAAATCACCCCTGCTACTACCTGAGTTCCTCAGCTCAAATGTGTGTATGTGATGCGTGCGTTTGGCGTGCGTGCCAAAACATCCCATGAACCATTCTCCTAAAAGAAGGTGGACCCTGAAAAGGGATGTCCTTCCACAGTAGTGAACCAGTTATTAGAAAAACGCCACTATGTTGAGACTCCAGAGTCCGTGCAACGTCAAAATAAGACCTCCTTGACAGACAGACAGACAGACAGACAGACAGACAGACAGACAGACAGACAGACAGACAGACAGACAGACAGACACGACCCTGGCAGAATACCTGACCACTGTGACTGACCCAAACTTAAGGAAAGCTTTGACTATGTACAGACTCAGTGAGCATAGCCTTGCTATTGAGAAAGGCCACCGTAGGCAGACATGGCTCTCAAGAGAAGACAGGCTATGTGCACACTGCCCACAAAATGAGGTGGAAACTGAGCTGCACTTCCTAACCTCCTGCCCAATGACCATATTAGAGACACATATTTCCCTCAGATTACAGACCCACAAAGAATTCGAAAACAAACCCAATTTTGATAAACTCCCATGTCTACTGGGTGAAATTCCACAGTGTGCCATCACAGCAGCAAGATTTGTGACCTGTTGCCACAAGAAAAGGTCAACCAGTGAAGAACAAACACCATTGTAAAAACAACCCATATTTATGCTAATTTATTTTCCCTTGTGTACTTTAACCATTTGTACATCGTTACAACACTGTATATATACATAATATGACCTTTGTAATGTCTTTGTTCTTTTGAAACTTCTGTATGTGTAATGTTTACTGTTCATTTTTATTGTTTACCGGTATTTCACTTTGTATATTATCTACTTCACTTGCTTTGGCAATGTTAACACGTGTTTCCCATGCCAATAAAGCCCCTTGAATTGAACAGACAGACAGAGACAGACAGACAGACAGACAGACAGACAGACAGACAGACAGACAGACAGACAGACAGACAGACAGACAGACAGACAGACAGACAGACAGACAGACAGACAGACAGACAGACAGACAGACAGACAGACAGACAGACAGACAGACAGATAGATAGATAGATAGATAGATAGATAGATAGATAGATAGATAGATAGATAGATAGATAGATAGATAGATAGATAGATAGATAGATAGATAGATAGATAGATAGATAGATAGATAGATAGGGGATGGAGAAAAGGGGATGGAGGGATAGGGTAGAGAGAGAGAGGGATGGAGGGATAGGGTAGAGAGAGAGAGGGATGGAGGGATAGGGTAGAGAGAGGGGGATGGAGGGATAGGGTAGAGAGAAGGGGATGGAGGGATAGGGTAGAGAGAGAGAGGGATGGAGGGATAGGGTAGAGAGAGGGGGATAGAGGGATAGGGTAGAGAGAGAGAGAGGGATGGAGGGATAGGGTAGAGAGAGAGAGGGATGGAGGGATAGGGTAGAGAGAGGGGGATGGAGGGATAGGGTAGAGAGAAGGGGATGGAGGGATAGGGTAGAGAGAGAGAGGGATGGAGGGATAGGGTAGAGAGAGGGGGGACTAGAGGGAGAGGTAAGAGAGAGGAGAGAGAGGGATGGAGGGATAGGGTAGAGAGAGAGAGGGATGGAGGGATAGGGTAGAGAGAGGGGGATAGAGGGATAGGGTTAGATAGAGAGAGAGAGGGATGGAGGGATAGGGTAGAGAGAGGGGGATGGAGGATAGGGTAGAGAGAGAGAGGGATGGAGGGATAGGTAGAGGAGGGGGATAGAGGTATAGGGTTAGAGAGAGAGAGATGGGATGGAGGGATAGGGTACGAGAGAGAGGAGAGGGTGGAGGGATAGGAGAGGAGAGGGATGGAGGGATAGGGTAGAGAGAGAGAGGGATGGAGGGATAGGGTAGAGAGAGAGAGGGGGATGGAGGGATAGGGTAGAGAGATAAAGAGGGATAGAGGGATAGGGTAGAGAGAAAGAGGGAGGGAGGGATAGGGTAGAGAGAGAGGGGGATGGAGGGATAGGGTAGAGAGAGAGAGGGATGGAGGGATAGGGTAGAGAGAGAGGGGGGATGGAGGGATAGGGTAGAGAGAGAAAGAGGGATGGAGGGATAGGGTAGAGAGAGAGAGAGGGATAGAGGGATAGGGTAGAGAGAGAGGGATGGAGGGATAGGGTAGAGAGAGAAAGAGGGATAGAGGGATAGGGTAGAGAGAGAAAGAGGGAGGGAGGGATAGGGTAGAGAGAGAGAGGGATGGAGGGATAGGGTAGAGAGAGAGAGGGATGGAGGGATAGGGTAGAGAGAGGAGAGGGATGGAGGGATAGGGTAGAGAGAGAAAGAGGGATAGAGGGATAGGGTAGAGAGAGAGAGGGATGGAGGGATAGGGTAGAGAGAGAGGGGGATGGAGGGATAGGGTAGAGAGAGAGAGAGATGGATGGAGGGATAGGGTAGAGAGAGAGAGGGGGATGGAGGGATAGGGTAGAAAGAGAGGGGATGGAGGGATAGGGTAGAGAGAGAGAGGGGGATGGAGGGATAGGGGAGAGAGAGAGAGAGGGATGGAGGGATAGGGTAGAGAGAGAGGGGGATGGAGGGATAGGGTAGAGAGAGAGGAGGGATGGAGGGATAGGGTAGAGAGAGAAAGAGGGATGGAGGGATAGGGTAGAGAGAGAGAGAGGGATGGAGGGATAGGGTAGAGAGAGAAAGAGGGATAGAGGGATAGGGTAGAGAGAGAGAGGGATGGAGGGATAGGGTAGAGAGAGAGGGGGATGGAGGGATAGGGTAGAGAGAGAGAGGGATGGAGGGATAGGGTAGAAAGAGAGGGGGATGGAGGGATAGGGTAGAGAGATAAAGAGGGATAGAGGGATAGGGTAGAGAGAAAGAGGGAGGGAGGGATAGGGTAGAGAGAGGGGGATGGAGGGATAGGGTAGAGAGAGAGAGGGATGGAGGGATAGGGTAGAGAGAGAGGGGGATGGAGGGATAGGGTAGAGAGAGAGAGGGATGGAGGGATAGGGTAGAGAGAGAGAGGGATGGAGGGATAGGGTAGAGAGAGAGAGGGATGGAGGGATAGGGTAGAGAGAGAGAGGGATGGAGGGATAGGGTAGAGAGAGGGGGATGGAGGGATAGGGTAGAGAGAGAGAGGGATGGAGGGATAGGGTAGAGAGAGGGGGATGGAGGGATAGGGTAGAGAGAGAGAGAGGGATGGAGGGATAGGGTAGAGAGAGGGGGATAGAGGGATAGGGTAGAGAGATAAAGAGGGATGGAGGGATAGGGTAGAGAGAGAGAGGGATGGAGGGATAGGGTAGAGAGAGAAAGAGGGATGGAGGGATAGGGTAGAGAGAGAGAGGGATGGAGGGATAGGGTAGAGAGAAGGGGATGGAGGGATAGGGTAGAGAGAGAAAGAGGGATAGAGGGATAGGGTAGAGAGAGAAAGAGGGATAGAGGGATAGGGTAGAGAGAGAAAGAGGGATGGAGGGATAGGGTAGAGAGAGAGAGGGATGGAGGGATAGGGTAGAGAGAGAGAGGGATGGAGGGATAGGGTAGAGAGAGAGGGATAGAGGGATAGGGTAGAGAGAGAAAGAGGGATAGAGGGATAGGGTAGAGAGAGAAAGAGGGATGGAGGGATAGGGTAGAGAGAGGGGGATGGAGGGATAGGGTAGAGAGAGAGAGGGATGGAGGGATAGGGTAGAGAGAGAGAGGGATGGAGGGATAGGGTAGAGAGAGAGGGATGGAGGGATAGGGTAGAGAGAGAAAGAGGGATAGAGGGATAGGGTAGAGAGAGAGGGATGGAGGGATAGGGTAGAGAGAGAGAGGGATAGAGGGATAGGGTAGAGAGAGAGGGATGGAGGGATAGGGTAGAGAGAGAAAGAGGGATGGAGGGATAGGGTAGAGAGAGAAAGAGGGATGGAGGGATAGGGTAGAGAGATAAAGAGGGATGGAGGGATAGGGTAGAGAGAGAGAGGGATGGAGGGATAGGGTAGAGAGAGAGAGGGATGGAGGGATAGGGTAGAGAGAGAAAGAGGGATGGAGGGATAGGGTAGAGAGAGAGAGGGATGGAGGGATAGGGTAGAGAGAGAAAGAGGGATAGAGGGATAGGGTAGAGAGAGGGGGATGGAGGGATAGGGTAGAGAGAGAGAGAGGGATGGAGGGATAGGGTAGAGAGAGAGAGGGATGGAGGGATAGGGTAGAGAGAAGGGGATGGAGGGATAGGGTAGAGAGAGGGATGGAGGGATAGGGTAGAGAGAGGGATGGAGGGATAGGGTAGAGAGAAGGGGATGGAGGGATAGGGTAGAGAGAGAGAGGGATGGAGGGATAGGGTAGAGAGAGAGAGAGGGATGGAGGGATAGGGTAGAGAGAGGGATGGAGGGATAGGGTAGAGAGAGAAAGAGGGATGGAGGGATAGGGTAGAGAGAGGGGGATGGAGGGATAGGGTAGAGAGAGAAAGAGGGATGGAGGGATAGGGTAGAGAGAGAGAGGGATGGAGGGATAGGGTAGAGAGAGAGAGGGATGGAGGGATAGGGTAGAGAGAGAGAGGGATGGAGGGATAGGGTAGAGAGAGAGAGGGATGGAGGGATAGGGTAGAGAGAGAGGGATGGAGGGATAGGGTAGAGAGATAAAGAGGGATGGAGGGATAGGGTAGAGAGAGAGGGATGGAGGGATAGGGTAGAGAGAGAGAGGGATGGAGGGATAGGGTAGAGAGAGAGGGATGGAGGGATAGGGTAGAGAGAGAGGGATGGAGGGATAGGGTAGAGAGATAAAGAGGGATGGAGGGATAGGGTAGAGAGAGGGGGATGGAGGGATAGGGTAGAGAGAGAGAGGGATGGAGGGATAGGGTAGAGAGAGAAAGAGGGATGGAGGGATAGGGTAGAGAGAAAGAGGGAGGGAGGGATAGGGTAGAGAGAGAGGGATGGAGGGATAGGGTAGAGAGAGGGGGATGGAGGGATAGGGTAGAGAGAGGGGGATGGAGGGATAGGGTAGAGAGAGAAAGAGGGATGGAGGGATAGGGTAGAGAGAAAGAGGGAGGGAGGGATAGGGTAGAGAGAGAGGGATGGAGGGATAGGGTAGAGAGAGAGAGAGGGATGGAGGGATAGGGTAGAGAGAGAGAGGGATGGAGGGATAGGGTAGAGAGAGAGAGGGATGGAGGGATAGGGTAGAGAGAGAGAGGGATGGAGGGATAGGGTAGAGAGAGAGAGGGATGGAGGGATAGGGTAGAGAGAGAAAGAGGGATAGAGGGATAGGGTAGAGAGAGAAAGAGGGATGGAGGGATAGGGTAGAGAGAGAAAGAGGGATAGAGGGATAGGGTAGAGAGAGAGAGAGGGATAGAGGGATAGGGTAGAGAGAGAGAGAGGGATGGAGGGATAGGGTAGAGAGAGAAAGAGGGATAGAGGGATAGGGTAGAGAGAGAAAGAGGGATGGATGGATAGGGTAGAGAGAGAGGGATGGAGGGATAGGGTAGAGAGAGAAAGAGGGATGGATGGATAGGGTAGAGAGAGAGGGATGGATGGATAGGGTAGAGAGAGAAAGAGGGATGGATGGATAGGGTAGAGAGAGAGGGATGGAGGGATAGGGTAGAGAGAGGGGGATGGAGGGATAGGGTGGAGAGAGAGAGGGATGGATGGATAGGGTAGAGAGAGAAAGAGGGATGGAGGGATAGGGTAGAGAGAGAAAGAGGGATGGATGGATAGGGTAGAGAGAGAGGGATGGAGGGATAGGGTAGAGAGAGGGGGATGGAGGGATAGGGTAGAGAGAGAGAGGGATGGAGGGATAGGGTAGAGAGAGAGGGGGATGGAGGGATAGGGTAGAGAGAGAGGGGGATGGAGGGATAGGGTAGAGAGAGAGGGGTACTGACTTGGCCTCCAGAGCGAGAGCGATGACCCCAGCCACCATGGGAGCCGACACAGAGGTGCCAGTGTGGCCATCAGTACAGCGCTGCCGCAGGTCTGTGGTCACCTGACAGAAGGGAAAACGACAGAGTTTACATCTTATTCACTCCTCATCTTTCTTTACATTCCTTTCTTCTTGAGTTAGAATGGCTGCCGCAAAGACTGACACTCAGAAATGTGTTCCCTAAACCACACAATGCACTGTACAACCAGTTGCCTCTCGAGACACACCGGACTATACATTCTATTTACAGTAATATATACAACATACATTCTATTTACAGTAATATTTACAGTTATTTACAGTAGTGATGACATAATAATGACTAAGTACAGGAACTTGTTTTTTGGTATCTTGGGTTATGTCCTAATACTCTTATGCAGCTTCCTTTTCTTGTTCCCTTTGCCACTACACTCACTACACTCACTACACTCACTACACTCACATCATTAGTAATGATGGCAAGGAGACAGCAATGAGTGGAGGCTATTTCGGACTCTTGGCAAGGAAAGACCAATTGACTGTTAAGTGGATGCCGGAGCAGGGAGCACATAGCCAAGGCTTGTTAAAGTACATGACAGATGGGTGAGGGGAGAAGGGCAGAGAGCAGTCCCCTTGTGGTAACCCCACCACCACCACCAGGAAGAGTTGCTGCTGCTTTTGCAGCGGCTAATGGGGATCCTAATAAATACCAAATACCACCACTGCCCTACCATGTGTACTGGACTGGGGCCACAGGTTCAGCTTCTGCTAAACTCAGCAAATATTATTCTAACCAGGACACCCACAGTGTTGGCCTAGACCATAGGCAGGGGAGGGGGCCGCGAGAGGTATAGGATCCACAGCCCCAGGGGGAGAGGTATAGGATCCACAGCCCCAGGGGGAGAGGTATAGGATCCACAGCCCCAGGGGGAGAGGTATAGGATCCACAGCCCCAGGGGGAGAGGTATAGGATCCACAGCCCCAGGGGGAGAGGTACAGGATCCACAGCCCCAGGGGGAGAGGTATAGGATCCACAGCCCCAGGGGGAGAGGTATAGGATCCACACCCCCAGGGGGAGAGGTACAGGATCCACAGCCCCAGGGGGAGAGGTATAGGATCCACAGCCCCAGGGGGAGAGGTATAGGATCCACAGCCCCAGGGGGAGGGGTATAGGATCCACAGCCCCAAGGGGCTGTATCAAGCGTCTTGACAAATATGGGCCCTGAGCCCAGGAGGCCAGAGCCCCACCCAGAGTTTTCACACCAGGGCTTTAAAGGGATAGTTCACCCAAATTACAAAATTGCATTTTACATTTTGTTTCTTTACCTTGGAAGCAGTCAATGAGAAACCGCAAGACACAATTGGTTTTGTTTACCTATGCCCCTGCTACCAACCTCTAACATTTGCATTTTGAGATGATTTGGACCAGAATTTTTTTTACGACATTATGCCACGCTCTTTAAAGGATACTTCTATTTTGGGATTCATTGACTGTTATAGGTTTGTTAGAAAATACTTATGTTAGCAGTTAGTGGTAATGGCTATGTATACCAAACCTAAGTGTGGATCTACGTCTCCTTGTCCCTGGACTGCTTTCAAGTTAAGGAAACACATGTATAAGTTTGTAATTTTAAAGAATTGTTAAGGGAGTTAAACAAGCAGTGTGATAAAAAGGAGCGCGGCCAGGCGGGTTATGTTTCAAAAGACGCATGACTCGACCTTCGCCTCTCCCGAGCCCATACGGGAGTTGTACTGGTCTCTCCCGAGCCCATACGGGAGTTGTACTGGTCTCTCCCGAGCCCATACGGGAGTTGTACTGGTCTCTCCCGAGCCCATACGGGAGTTGTACTGGTCTCTCCCGAGCCCATACGGGAGTTGTACTGGTCTCTCCCGAGCCCATACGGGAGTTGTACTGGTCTCTCCCGAGCCCATACGGGAGTTGTACTGGTCTCTCCCGAGCCCATACGGGAGTTGTACTGGTCTCTCCCGAGCCCATACGGGAGTTGTACTGGTCTCTCCCGAGCCCATACGGGAGTTGTACTGGTCTCTCCCGAGCCCATACTCGGGAGAGACCAGAATTGGCTAATTTCTTAGCCAATTTTTTGGCAGTTTTACTTTAGTATCTTATTCCAAAAAGGATGCATGTTTTGGAATATTTTTATTCTGTACAGGCTTCCTTCTTTTCACTCTGTCATTTAGATTAGTATTGTGGAGTAACTACAATGTTGATCCTCAGTTTTCTCCTATCCCAGCCATTTAAATTCTGTGACTGTTTTATAGTCACCATTGGCCTCATGGTGAAATCCCTGAGCGGTTTCCTTCCTCTCAGGCAACTGAGTTAGGAAGGATGCCTGTATCTTTGTAGTGACTGGGTGTATTGATATACCATCCAATGTGTAATTAATAACTTCTCCATGCTCAAAGGGCTTTTTAATGTCTGCTATTTTTTAGACCCATCTACCAATAAGTGCCCTTCTTTGTGAAGCATTAGAAAACCTCCCTGGTCTTTATGGTTGAATCTGTTTGAAATTCACTTCTCAGCTGAGGGACCTTAGAGATAATTGTATGTGTGGGATACTGAGATGAGTTAGTCATTAAAAAAAATTCTTAAACACTATTATTGCACAGAGACTGAGTCCATGCAACTTATGTGACTTGGTCAGCATGCCTCTCCTCTCTCCTCTCTCAAGCACAAGCCTGGCTAAATATTGGCGTTGTCCAGTAGTAACCTTTCCTCATTAAAATGGATGGTGGATATTTGTTAAAAAGAGCAACACAAACAGCACATTTGAGCTGTGTCCAAGTTGTTGACGCTGTCATAATTCCAGTAAGGGGAGGCCATCTCTGTGTAGTTGGGGGAAAACAGTGTGTAGTTGATGGATGTGGCATGTCTGTGCTTTGGCAACGCTACAACATTCCCTTATCCCAGAGGACATCAAAAACATGATATGGGGATGGTGTTATGAGTGTGTGTGTGTGTGAGTGTGTGTGTGTGTTTATGAATGCCAGAATGAATGATAGCATGTTTCTGAACGAGAGTGAGAGTGTGTGTGCATGTGTTTGAGTCTGGCCACTGAACTGTATCATAGCATTCTGAATGTTAATCTGCTTAGATGGAAATGTACATTTGACAGAATGAAGGATGCCATAATAATGTGTACTAGCATTCCTTGGCTTTTATGGTTTATAACCCTACAACTAAACAGCTTTCCTTCCATGGGAAAGCAGGCAAAGGCACACTTGATTAAAACATCAACACACCTCAAAACTCAACTATTTTCCTTTTGTAAAACTTGCCATGAAGAGCAGACCTCCAAGTACTAGGGCTTGCACTCACACACACACACACACACACGCACACGCACACGCACACGCACACGCACACGCACACACACACACACACACACACACACACACACTTACTATCTTCCTGTCATAGAACTCCCCGCTGCTGTAGGTGGTGGCCAGTGTGGAGGAGCAGACCTCCAGGTACCAGGGCTTGTTGCCGTTCTCTGTGGTGCTGGAGATGGAGATGGTGTAGATGCTGTTGGTGTAGCCGTCACACGAACAGTGGTCGCCCTGGCGACCGCCGTTCCCCGACGCCCAAACAAAGATGGATCCCAGACCCTTCCGGCCCTATTTGAGAGGGAGAGAGGGACAGATGTGAACAACTGAGCCAAACAGAGAAGATCCAAATCAAGCTGGGTTACTCATCCATCATAGTTGTTGAGAAATACAACTTCAAAAGAAGGTACCTGAGCCTGCAGTTTGGTTCAGCACGATAGTGTGAAAAGGATATCAGCAGACATTGAAAGTTGATTTGAAAAATACGTCTTTCTCGTTAAAATGATCTCCATTGTAGATGGGCTTCGTACATCCCCCCAAAAACACTTTCTTCTCTTTGTTATGTAATGTGCTCTTAGCGCTCCACTGAATCAATGCAATCCATTTTTCAACAGAGTTCAATACCACACAGCAATAAGGACCATTTCACTTTGTACTTCTGGGGGCGCTAAACAATAAGTGGAATTGCATTTCCTTATTCGTTTCATTTGAGTGACTCGGTTAAGTAGATTGATTTGCTCCAAAATACCTTTTGAAATCAAGTGCCTCATATTGAGATCCTGTTACTGTCTAATCTAATTTGAGTGATGCAGTTCTGTACACTGATTTCCAAAGTTATTTTGGGCAAATCATGTTCCTCAAAGGCTGATATTCATGACGTTTTCTGATCAAAAGTTCCTCTGGTCAGGAGTAGTGCACTACATGGGGAATAGGGTGTAATTTGAGTTGCTCAAGTCAAAAGTAGTACACTAGGAAGGGAGGGTGCCATTGAAACATTTACATTTTAGTCATTTAGCAGACGCTCTTATCCAGAGCGACTTACAGTAGTGAATGCATACATTTCTGGCCCCCCGTGGGAATCAAACCCACAACCCGGGCGTTGCACACACCATGCTGGCATTGCAAACACCATGCTCTACCAACTGAGCCACAGGGAAGGCCGAAATACAATGGCTTCGATGCATCAACATCTGTGTTACATGAACTCTCTTCCAAATTGCCTTCATTCACCCCAGATGAAACACTCATATAAGAAAGTAGTGCACTACAATTGGGTTTCATTTGATCAAATGTTTGGTCAAAAGTAGTGCACTATATGGCCCAAAGGGGGTCATCAGTAGTGTACTATATGGCCCAAAGGGGGTCAAAAGTAGTGCACTATATGGCCCAAAGGGGGTCAAAAGTAGTGCACTATATGGCCCAAAGGGGGTCATCAGTAGTTTACTATATGGCCCAAAGGGGGTCAAAAGTAGTGCACTATATGGCCCAAAGGGGGTCATCAGTAGTGTACTATATGGCCCAAAGGGGGTCAAAAGTAGTGCACTATATGGCCCAAAGGGGGTCATCAGTAGTGTACTATATGGCCCAAAGGGGGTCATTAGTAGTGTACTATATGGCCCAAAGGGAGTCATTAGTAGTGTACTATATGGCCCAAAGGGGGTTATCAGTAGTGTACTATATGGCCCAAAAGGGGTCATCAGTAGTGTACTATATGGCCCAAAGGGGGTCAAAAGTAGTGCACAATATGGCCCAAAGGGGGTCATCAGTAGTGTACTATTTGGCCCAAAGGGTGTTATCAGTAGTGCACTATATCAGTAGTGCACTATATCAGTAGTGCACTAAGGGGGTCAAAAGTAGTGCACTATATGGCCCAAAGGGGGTCAAAAGTAGTGCACTATATGGCCCAAAGGGGGTCATCAGTAGTGTACTATATGGCCCAAAGGGGGTCATTAGTAGTGCACTATATGGCCCAAAGGGGGTCAAAAGTAGTGTACTATATGGCCCAAAGGGGGTCATTAGTAGTGCACTATATGGCCCAAAAGGGGTTATCAGTAGTGCACTATATGGCCCAAAGGGGGTCATTAGTAGTGCACTATATGGCCCAAAGGGGGTTATCAGTAGTGCACTATATGACCCAAAGGGGATCATTAGTAGTGCACTATATGGCCCAAAGGGGGTCATCAGTAGTGTACTATATGGCCCAAAGGGGGTCATCAGTAGTGTACTATATGGCCCAAAGGGGGTCATTAGTAGTGTACTATATGGCCCAAAGGGAGTCATTAGTAGTGTACTATATGGCCCAAAGGGGGTTATCAGTAGTGTACTATATGGCCCAAAAGGGGTCATCAGTAGTGTACTATATGGCCCAAAGGGGGTCAAAAGTAGTGCACAATATGGCCCAAAGGGGTTCATCAGTAGTGTACTATTTGGCCCAAAGGGTGTTATCAGTAGTGCACTATATCAGTAGTGCACTAAGGGGGTCAAAAAGTAGTGCACAATATGGCCCAAAGGGGGTCATCAGTAGTGTACTATTTGGCCCAAAGGGTGTTATCAGTAGTGCACTATATCAGTAGTGCACTATATCAGTAGTGCACTAAGGGGGTCAAAAGTAGTGCACTATATGGCCCAAAGGGGGTCAAAAGTAGTGCACTATATGGCCCAAAGGGGGTCATCAGTAGTGTACTATATGGCCCAAAGGGGGTCATTAGTAGTGCACTATATGGCCCAAAGGGGGTCAAAAGTAGTGTACTATATGGCCCAAAGGGGGTCATTAGTAGTGCACTATATGGCCCAAAAGGGGTTATCAGTAGTGCACTATATGGCCCAAAGGGGGTCATTAGTAGTGCACTATATGGCCCAAAGGGGGTTATCAGTAGTGCACTATATGACCCAAAGGGGATCATTAGTAGTGCACTATATGGCCCAAAGGGGGTCATCAGTAGTGTACTATATGGCCCAAAGGGGGTTATCAGTAGTGTACTATATGGCCCAAAGGGGGTTATCAGTAGTGTACTATATGGCCCAAAGGGGGTAATCAGTAGTGTACTATATGGCCCAAAGGGGGTTATCAGTAGTGTACTATATGGCCCAAAGGGGGTTATCAGTAGTGCACTATATGGCCCAAAGGGGGTCATTAGTAGTGCACTATATGGCCCAAAGGGGGTCATTAGTAGTGCACTATATGGCCCAAAGGGGGTTATCAGTAGTGCACTATATGACCCAAAGGGGATCATTAGTAGTGCACTATATGGCCCAAAGGGGGCTATCAGTAGTGTACTATATGGCCCAAAGGGGGTTATCAGTAGTGTACTATATGGCCCAAAGGGGGTTATCAGCAGTGCACTACAATTGGGTTTCATTTGATCAAATGTTTGGTCAAAAGTAGTGCACTATATGGCCCAGGGAATGGGGTGTCATCGAAGTAGTGCGCTACATTGGACAATACATAGGTTGTGATTAGCTATAAACTAGGTTTCCATCCGATTGTCAACTGATTTTCATGCGAATATTCTAAAATCGACATAAAGAAAATATGCGCATTTTCCCACCAGTGGTGTGTTTCCGCCAAAAAATCGGTCCGTTATGAGTTAGTGTGCACAACATTTACTTTTTGCTTCAGTTTTCAGGTGTCCAATAAACATCTGTAGTTCCATGTGTTTCCATCACGTTTTCAACTCTACAGATAGTTTTGTCACAAAAACTGTTGGGTTAAACAGCAAATGTGCCTCGTCTGGTCTTGGTGCTCTAGCCAACCGCTCACAGATACAGTGCAGGTAGGGTCGTCTCCATGATGAGATTATTATGGAGAAGAATATTTACATTTGTCAAACGGTAGTCAAGCACCTATCATCATGTCACCAGAATAAGACCCTCGATAGTTAATGGAAAGAAGCATCAAGCTCATCATTGTGCACTTTCACCACGCTGTGAATTTCATCATCATTTATTTCATCTGTAGCCAGATAAACTACATGGTTTCCTGAGTCGTAGTGGGAGGACCACACACACCATATAATTGCGTGACTCCAAGTTTACTTCGATATGATGGTTATTATATCAATATTTGCGCATAAAGGCGTTTCCGCCAGCATATCTCACAAAATGAATTTTACCTGCACAAAAAGACTCCACCATGTCAAACGAACAGATGATCTGACGGCATTCATAAAATTGTACCGAAACTTCCTGTTTCCAGCACAGCAGTCTTTTTTAATACTATATGACTTTACTCACATAAAACTGGGGATGGAAACGTGGTTATAGACCATAATTCACCTTTTTGATGCCCATCTCCAAGGCCTGTTTGGCCAGAGGCCCTGGTCCGTCCACAGTCTTTCCATCGTCGTCAGGTCCCCAGCTGGCGCTGTAGATGTCTATGTAGTCAGGTCTGATACCAAGGGACTTAGCCTCTACTACATCTGTCACATCACCATCCAGCATACGAATACCTGCTCACAGGTACACAACCAATATCAATCAATCAACCAATCAATCAATCAATCATAAAACAATGAATCAATCAACCAATCAAATGCATTTATAAGTCACTTTTTTATCTTTGTCATAAAGTGTTTTACAATAACAAATAGATGGTCATTTAGCAGATATTTGTGTCCAAAGGTAACTTGCTGTTTAAAAGAATGAGTCAGCGTATTTGTTTTGTTTGTATGTTCAGCTTTAGTAACAGCTAGTTTACCTTGGGTCCCCTCAAAATCCACATGTTGGATAGTTGAGAGCCAGGATATTTTCACACAGCTTTGATAACGATTAGTCAGGTCAGTGATTACACCAAGGAAGTAAGGAAGGAAGGAAGGAAGTAAGGAAGGAAAGAAAGAAAGAACCAGCCAACTAACCAAAAAAACAACAAATTAACGAACTAACAAACTAACGAACCAACAAACGATGCCGCTTTCTAGAATAGAAACAAGGCCAAAGGGTTTGAGGGGCAGAATTAAGATCACACTCTGCTAAACGTGGCCTGATTATAATCAGAAGCCTTTGCTGCCAGCTAGGCGACCGCTGAGTACTCAGAGAAAAGTGTGACCAATGTGAAACTATGCCGACACATTTATTCCCTTTACTGAAGCACAAAGACACAGTTTCACTCTTTTGTTTGGTTCAGCCCTCCTCTTCTGCTTTATCTTCCACTCTAAACACATATTTATTGTCAAACAACACAGCCAGCGAGAGGGTGTGTGAAAAAGACTCTCTCTGTGTGTGTGTGTGTGTGTGTGTGTGTGTGTGTGTGTGTGTGTGTGTGTGTGTGTGTGTAAGTGTGTAAGTGTGTGTTTGTGTGTGTGCCTCTCTCTCCCCCTTTCCCCTCCGTCCATCCCTCCATCTCTACTCCAACCCTCCATTGAGTTCACTCCTCCATCCACCCCTCTCCTCATTTCAAAATGAACAGTATGTTCCCAAAGGGGGGGAGAGAGCAAGAGAGAAAGAGAGAGAGTGAAAGGTTCTGGAGGAAGTTCTGAGAGTAAAACGAATTATAAAGCAGGGGCTCATTCATAAAGGCTGTTTGTTGGCATTAGCAAAACAATTTCCCTCAATTACAAACTGGCAAATCTGTTCCAATACATTTTATTATAGTTATTTAGAGGCGTACAGGTGCCCAAGACATTCTCTTCTATTCCTGGCGACAGCTGTTAAGAACACCAACATGCTAACAAGCAATTAAACTGGAATACAAAGTGACAGAAATATATCTAATATAAAGTACATGCGGCAACACCCCTATGGAAAAACCACATGAATTTCTCATGTAACCGGATGTGAAGTGTTCCAAAAACACGTTTTCATGTGATCGCGTGATCTTATGTGAAGTTGATGTGATAACATGTGACAACATGTAAAGCAACATGTGACAACATGTAAAGCAACATGTGATAACATGAAACTGCACATGTGAAGTGTTCCAAAAACACACAAGATTTCCTATGTGAAATTTCACGTGAAATGTATAGTTTTTCTCTGTAAGGGCAACTCTGTCCAAAAAAGACATACGGCAATATTGAACCAACAGTTCTTTGTGATATTTTGTGTGTGTGTGTGTGTGTCTGTGCGTGCGTGCGTGCGTGTGTGTGTTTTTTGTTTGTGTGTGTGTGTGTGTGTGTGTGTGTGTGTGTGTGTGTGTGTGTGTGTTGGTGGGTTGGTTCTTACAGTGCCTTGCAAAAGTATTCATCCCCCTCTATGTTTTTCCTATTTTGTTGCATTACAACCTGTAATTTAAATGTATTTTTATTTGGATTTCATGTAGTCCAAATTGGTGAAATACTTGTTTCAAAAAATTCTACAAAATTAAAAACGGAAAAGTGGTGCATGCATATATATTCACGCCCTTTGCTATGAAGCCCCTAAATAAGATCTGGTGCAACCAATTACCTTCAGAAGTCACATAATTAGTTAAATAAAGTCCACCTGTGCGCAATCTAAGTGTCACATGATCTCAGTATATATACACCTGTTCTGAAAGGCCCCAGAGTCTGCAACACCACTAAGCAAGGGGCACCACCAAGCAAGCAGAACCATGAAGACCAAGGAGCTCTCCAAACAGGTCAGGGACAAAGTTGTGGAGAAGTACTGATCAGGGTTGGGTTATAAAAAAATATCTGAAACTTCTCACGGAGCACCATTAAATCCATTATTAAAAAATTGAAAGAATATGGCACCACAACAAACCTGCCAAGAGGGGGCCGCCCACCAAAACTCACGAACCAGGCAAGAAGGGCATTAATCAGAAAGGCAACAAAGATAACCCTGAAGGAGCTGCCAAGTTCCACAGCTGAGACTGGAGTATCTGTCCATAGGACCACTTTAAGCCGTACAATCCCCAGAGCTGGGCTTTATGGAAGAGTGGCCAGAAAAAAGCCATTGCTTAAAGGTGTTTGCCAAAAGGCATGTGGGAGACTCCCCAAACATATGGAAGAAGGTACTCTGGTCAGATGAGACTAAAATGTAGCTTTTTGGCCATCAAGGAAAATGCTATGTCTGGCGCAAACCCAACACCTCTCATCACCCCGAGAACACTAATCCCCACAGTGAAGCATGTTGGTGGCAGCATCATGCTGTGGGGATGTTTTTCATCAACAGGGACTGGGAAACTGGTCAGAATTAAAGGAATGATGGATGGCGCTAAATACAGAGAAATTCTTGAGGGAAACCTGTTTCAGTCTTCCAGAGATTGAGACTGGAACGGAGGTTCAACTTCCAGCAGGACAATGACCTTAAGTATACTGCTAAAGCAACACTCGAGTGGTTTAAGGGGAAACATTTAAATGTCGTGGCCTAGTCAAAGCACAGACCTCAATCCAATTGAGAATATGTGGTATGACTTAAAGATAGTGGAACCCATCCAACTTGAAGGAGCTGGAGCAGTTTTGCCTTGAAAAATGGGCAGAAATCCCAGTGGCTAGATGTGCCAAACTTATAGAGAAATACCCCAAGAGACTTGCAGCTGTAATTGCTGCAAAAGGTGGCTCTACAAAGTCTTGACTTTGGGGAGGGGGGAATAGTTATGCACACTCAAGTTTTTTTGTCTTATTTCTTGTTTGTTTCACAATAAAAATATTTTGCATCTTCAAAGTGGTAGGCATGTTGTGTAAATCAAATGATACCCCCCAAAAATCTATTTTAATTCCAGGTTGTAAGGCAACAAAATAGGAAAAATGCCTAGGGTGGTGAATACTTTCGCAAGCTACTATATATCCTTGCGGGGACCAAAAATCCACACAAGTCCCCACAGGGACAGTAAAACAAGGAAAATTCTCCCCGTGGGGACATTTCCCAAGTCCCCATGAGAACAAAGACTATTTTAAGCTTAGGTTTTAGGTTTAGGGTTAGGTTTACAATTAGGGTTAGGGTCAGAATTAGGTTAAAGGTAATGGGTTAGAGTTAGGGTTAAGGGTTAGGGAAAAAAGGATTTTGAATGGAAATACATTTTAGGTCCCCACGAAGATAGAAGAACATAACGTGTGTGTGCGTGTGTGTGCGCATGTTCGTGTGTGTGTGTGGTAAACTCAAACAGAGACCCTGTTCAGACAGCTAGGTTAAAAAGCAATAGCAATTTGCTATGAAGTCAACGGGTGGAATCCGCTTTGACAACAAGTTCCAACAGTGTGTGTGAGTGAGTGAGTGAGTGAGTGAGTGAGTGAGTGAGTGAGAGAGTGAGTGAGTGAGTGAGTGTGTGTGTGAGTGAGTGAGTGAGCGAGCGAGCGAGCGAGTGTGTGAGTGAGTGTGTGAGTGTGTGAGTGAGTGAGTGAGTGAGTGAGTGTGTGAGTGAGTGTGTGAGTGAGTGAGTGAGTGTGTGAGTGAGTGTGTGAGTGAGCGAGTGAGTGAGTGTGTGAGGGAGCGAGCGAGTGAGCGAGCGTGCGAGCGAGCGAGTGAGTGAGTGTGTGTGTGAGTGAGTGAGCGAGCGAGCGAGCGAGCGTGCGAGTGAGTGAGTGTGTGTGAGTGAGTGAGTGAGTGAGCGAGCGAGCGAGTGTGTGAGTGAGTGTGTGAGTGTGTGAGTGAGTGAGTGAGTGAGTGAGTGAGTGAGTGAGTGAGTGAGCGTCACGGTTCGGTTTCTATGGTGCATGAAGAAAGAAAGCTAAGAGGCTCCTGATGTGTCTCACAAGGACACAACCAGGAACTCCAGAAGTGTTTTAATGCGAGGGGTACACATGCATTCCTCTGACCATGGTTGCCATGCCAGAGTTCTACTTCTGTATTTGGCAGGAGAGGAAGATAAAGGAAATGTGTGCTGGATCTAGAAATGACTATTTGACAAGAGCATCTTTCTTTACGGTTGCGGAGGATTATTATTTTCTTGAATAGGCTCTCGTCGCCCATATCTCACAATCCATCAGATACACACACACCTGTGTGTCAAGTGTCTTTCCCATTATCGAAATGGACATTTCTGTGTTAGCGGGGGAACAATAGGAGAGGGCGTAACAAACCAATACAAACACCATAACAAACCCACGGCCCTCTTCACCCACCCCAAACCCCCCACAGACACACAAACAACCAACACACCTGATTCTACTAAATCAAAACAGCAAAAACTGTTCCAGCGATAGCTCTCACAGCCACGGTAGGTCATCTATTATGGTATCTTGTATAAGTCACTTTTTATTTTGGAGCGACAGAGAGAAATATCATTGAAGTTGTGCCTTGGGGAGGGTTGGTGGTGAAAGGGGAACAAGGGGGGGGAGGGGGGGGGTGTTATGGTGTTTGTATTGGTTTGTTATGCCCTCTCCTGTTGTTCCCTTGGGGGGTGGGGGGATACAGACCTGATGAGAGCTGCGTTCACAAGAGAAGCCTCACCGTGAAGAAGAAAGGAGAGAGAGGATAGAGAGAGAGAGAGAGAGAGAGACCGAGCGAGCGAGGGAGAGGGAGAGAGAGAGGATAGAGAGAGAGAGAGAGAGACCGAGCGAGCGAGCGAGACCGAGCGAGCGAGGGAGAGGGAGAGAGAGAGGATAGAGAGAGAGAGAGAGAGAGACAGATAGCGAGAGAGAGGAAAAAAGAGAGGGCAAACAAGAGAGAAGAGAGAGAGAAAGAAAAGAGAGGGAGAGAGAGAGAAGGAGAGAGAAGATAGAGAAAGCGAGAGAGAAAGAAAAGAGAGGGAGAGAGAGAGAGAGAAGGAGAGAGAAGATAGAGAGAGCGAGAGAGAAAGAGAGCAAGAGAGAAGATAGAAGAGAGAGCGAGAGAGAGAGAGAGAGTATAAATACACTGACTTGAAGCAGATGAGGAAAGTCAGAGAGGAGGGATTAATGAAAAGGGTGAGGGTCCACAGAGGGAAAACCAACAGTTCTACTGAGTAAGATGGATGAGTGTTGGAGAAATAAAATGTAGTTTAGCCTAACTGTAAAAGCTAAAAGGGTTTTAGCCATCACGATATTGCATGGCAGGCTAGCCCATGCATCAATAACTGATTTGTGTAAATGATCTAATCTAGAGCCCATCTAGAACCTAGAACCCTACAAGCTAGAACCCAGTAACGTCTACTCATTCTTCCCATTATCCAAGCATACCATTCACTACACTACAGTACTGTAAAGGCTACTGGTACCATTCACTACACTACAGAACTGTAAAGGCTACTGGTACCATTCACTACACTACAGAACTGTAAAGGCTACTGGTACCATTCACTACACTATAGTACTGTAAAGGCTACTGGTACCATTCACTACAGTACTGTAAAGGCTACTGGTACCATTCACTACAGTACTGTAAAGGCTACTGGTACCATTCACTACACTACAGTACTGTAAAGGCTACTGGTACCATTCACTACACTACAGCACTGTAAAGGCTACTGGTACCATTCACTACACTACAGAACTGTAAAGGTTACTGGTACCATTCACTACACTACAGAACTGTAAAGGCTACTGGTACCATTCACTACACTATAGTACTGTAAAGGCTACTGGTACCATTCACTACAGTACTGTAAAGGCTACTGGTACCATTCACTACACTACAGTACTGTAAAGGCTACTGGTACCATTCACTACACTACAGTACTGTAAAGGCTACTGGTACCATTCACTACACTACAGTACTGTAAAGGCTACTGGTACCATTCGCTACACTATAGAACTGTAAAGGCTACTGGTACCATTCACTACACCTCAGTACTGTAAAGGCTACTGGTACCATTCACTACACCTCAGTACTGTAAAGGCTACTGGTACCATTCACTACACTATGGTACTGTAAAGGCTACTGGTACCATTCACTACACTATAGTACTGTAAAGGCTACTGGTACCATTCACTACACTATAGTACTGTAAAGGCTACTGGTACCATTCACTACACTATAGCACTGTAAAGGCTACTGGTACCATTCACTACAGTACTGTAAAGGCTACTGGTACCATTCACTACAGTACTGTAAAGGCTACTGGTACCATTCACTACACTATAGAACTGTAAAGGCTACTGGTACCATTCACTACACTACAGAACTGTAAAGGCTACTGGTACCATTCACTACACTACAGAACTGTAAAGGCTACTGGTACCATTCACTACACTATAGAACTGTAAAGGCTACTGGTACCATTCACGACACTACAGTACTGTAAAGGCTACTGGTACCATTCACTACACTACAGTACTGTAAAGGCTACTGGTGCCATTCACTACACTATGGTACTGTAAAAGCTACTGGTACCATTCACTACACTATGGTACTGTAAAGGCTACTGGTACCATTCACTACACTATAGCACTGTAAAGGCTACTGGTACCATTCACTACAGTACTGTAAAGACTACTGGTACCATTCACTACACTATAGAACTGTAAAGGCTACTGGTACCATTCACTACACTACAGAACTGTAAAGGCTACTGGTACCATTCACTACACTATAGAACTGTAAAGGCTACTGGTAACATTCACTACACTACAGTACTGTAAAGGCTACTGGTACCATTCACTACACTACAGTACTGTAAAGGCTACTGGTACCATTCACTACACTATGGTACTGTAAAGGCTACTGGTACCATTCACTACACTATAGCACTGTAAAGGCTACTGGTACCATTCACTACAGCACTGTAAAGACTACTGGTACCATTCACTACACTATAGAACTGTAAAGGCTACTGGTACCATTCACTACACTACAGTACTGTAAAGGCTACTGGTGCCATTCACTACACTACAGAACTGTAAAGGCTACTGGTACCATTCACTACACTATAGAACTGTAAAGCCTACTGGTACCATTCACTACACTACAGTACTGTAAAGGCTACTGGTACCATTCACTACACTACAGTACTGTAAAGGCTACTGGTACCATTCACTACACTATAGCACTGTAAAGGCTACTGGTACCATTCACTACAGTACTGTAAAGGCTACTGGTACCATTCACTACAGTACTGTAAAGGCTACTGGTACCATTCACTACACTATAGAACTGTAAAGGCTACTGGTACCATTCACTACACTACAGAACTGTAAAGGCTACTGGTACCATTCACTACACTATAGAACTGTAAAGGCTACTGGTACCATTCACGACACTACAGTACTGTAAAGGCTACTGGTACCATTCACTACACTATAGCACTGTAAAGGCTACTGGTACCATTCACTACAGTACTGTAAAGGCTACTGGTACCATTCACTACAGTACTGTAAAGGCTACTGGTACCATTCACTACACTACAGTACTGTAAAGGCTACTGGTACCATTCACTACAGTACTGTAAAGGCTACTGGTACCATTCACTACACTATAGCACTGTAAAGGCTACTGGTACCATTCACTACACTATGTTACTGTAAATGCTACTGGTACCATTCACCACACTATAGCACTATAAAGGCTACTGGTACCATTCACTACAGTACTGTAAAGGCTACTGGTACCATTCACTACACTATGGTACTGTATCTGCTACTGGTACCATTCACTACACTATAGTACTGTAAAGGCTACTGGTACCATTCACTACACTATAGCACTGTAAAGGCTACTGGTACCATTCACTACACTATGGTACTGTAAAGGCTACTGGTACCATTCACTACACTATAGTACTGTAAAGGCTACTGGTACCATTTACTACAGTACTGTAAAGGCTACTGGTACCATTCACTACACTATAGTACTGTAAAGGCTACTGGTACCATTCACTACACTATAGTACTGTAAAGGCTACTGGTACCATTCACTACAGTACTGTAAAGGCTACTGGTACCATTCACTACACTATAGTACTGTAAAGGCTACTGGTACCATTCACTACACTATAGTACTGTAAAGGCTACTGGTACCATTCACTACACTATAGTACTGTAAAGGCTACTGGTACCATTCACTACAGTACTGTAAAGGCTACTGGTACCATTCACTACACTATAGAACTGTAAAGGCTACTGGTACCATTCACTACACTATAGTTCTGTAAAGGCTACTGGTACCATTCCAGACATCTGCAGACGAGAGAGAGGGGGAAAGGGTTATAAAGAGAAGAAATAGAGAAAGAGAGAGAAATATGTTTAAAAAGAGAGAGGGATCAATGGGGTGAGAGAAGAAAGAGAGAGGGAGATAGAGAGATGGATGCATGGAAAAAGAGAGAGGGAGAAAGACAAAGAGTGAGCAAGAAAGACAGAAATGCCTGCGCTTTCAGCACAGTTGCAGAGAAGACAAAAAAGTGGGAGGGGATGTGAGATTCTGTCGTTTGATTAAAAATCCTCGACATTTGACATCACAGAAACCGCGGCGGGATTAATGCCTTGTGAACGCATGAATGTCCACAGCTTAGCGCTGCAAGCTAGAGAAACACTCTTATTACACCTCTCACACACACACACTTTTTACACAGAGCAGGACAAGTCAAGGTTAATCTGGTGCACACATGCAGAATAATTCTGTCTGAGAGGAGAGGAGAGGAGGGTAGAGGGTAGAGGAGAGGAGAGGAGGGTAGAGGAGAGGAGAGGAGGGTAGAGGAGAGGAGAGGAGAGGAGAGGAGAGGAAGGTAGAGGAGTGGAGAGGAGAGGGTAGAGGAGAGGAGAGGGTAGAGGAGAGGAGAGGAGGGTAGAGGGTAGGGTAGAGGAGAGGATAGGAGAGGAGAGAGGATACTCTACCTCCAATGCGTGCGTTGTATGCAATTCCCACAATGCAGTGGGAGTTATTGGCCACAGCTGCAACCTCACCGGCACACCGCGTCCCATGTCTGGAGAGAAAAAGAGGAGAGGAAGAGCGAGAGGAGAGAAGGAGAGGAGAGAGGGAGTGTCACAACTGATTTGTACTGGTGTAGAGGCGGAATCAGATGCAGGAGACAGAGGTGCTGGAGGTGAGTGTCTTTTAATGAACTGACACACAAAGGCTGAAAAGCACAGGGCGCTACACAAAGTTTGCCTGGGAGAAACACTCTCCCATAAAACACAAAAAATATACACTGCTCAAAAAAATGAAGGGAACACTTAAACAACACATCCTAGATCTGAATGAAAGAAATAATCCTATTAACTACTTTTTTCTTTACATAGTTGAATGTGCTGACAACAAAATCACACAAAAATAATCAATGGAAATCCAATTTATCAACCCATGGATGTCTGGATTTGGAGTCACACTCAAAATTAAAGTGGAAAACCACACTACAACTTTGATGTAATGTCCTTAAAACAAGTGAAAATGAGGCTCAGTAGTGTGTGTGGCCTCCACGTGCCTGTATGACCTCCCTACAACGCCTGGGCATGCTCCTGATGAGGTGGCGGATGGTCTCCTGAGGGGTCTCTTCCCAGACCTGGACTAAAGCATCCGCCAACTCCTGGACAGTCTGTGGTGCAACGTGGCGTTGGTGGATGGAGTGAGACATGATGTCCCAGATGTGCTGAATTGGATTCAGGTCTGGGGAACGGGCGGGCCAGTCCATAGCATCAATGCCTTCCTCTTGCAGGAACTGCTGACACACTCCAGCCACATGAGGTCTAGCATTGTCTTGCATTAGGAGGAACCCAAGGCCAACCGCACAAGCATATGGTCTCACAAGGGGTCTGAGGATCTCATCTCGGTACCTAATGGCAGTCAGGCTACCTCTGGCGAGCACATGGAGGGCTGTGCGGCCCCCCAAAGAAATGCCACCCCACACCATGACTGACCCACCGCCAAACCGGTCATGCTGGAGGATGTTGCAGGCAGCAGAACGTTCTCCACGGCGTCTCCAGACTCTGTCACATCTGTCACATGCTCAGTGTGAACCTGCTTTCATCTGTGAAGAGCACAGGGCGCCAGTGGCGAATTTGCCAATCTTGGTGTTCTCTGGCAAATGCCAAACGGCCTGCACGGTGTTGGGCTGTAAGCACAACCCCCTCCTGTGGACGTCAGGCCCTCATACCACCCTCATGGAGTCTGTTTCTGACCGTTTGAGCAGACACATGCACATTTGTGGCCTGCTGGAGGTCATTTTGCAGGGCTCTGGCAGTGCTCCTCCTGCTCCTCCTTGCACAAAGGAGGAGGTAGCGGTCCTGCTGCTGGGTTGTTGCCCTCCTACGGCCTCCTCCACATCTCCTGATGTACTGGCCTGTCTCCTGGTAGCGCCTCCATGCTCTGGACACTACGCTGACAGACACAGCAAACCTTCTTGCCACAGCTCGCATTGATGTGCCATCCTGGATGAGCTGCACTACCTGAGCCACTTGTGTGGGTTGTAGACTCTGTCTCATGCTACCACTAGAGTGAAAGCACCGCCAGCATTCAAAAGTGACCAAAACATCAGCCAGGAAGCATAGTAACTGAGAAGTGGTCTGTGGTCACCACCTGCTGAACCACTCCTTTATTGGGGGTGTCTTGCTTATTGCCTATAATTTACACCTGTTGTCTATTCCATTTGCACAACCGCATGTGAAATTTATTGTCAATCAGTGTTGCTTCCTTAAGTGGACAGTTTGATTTCACAGAAGTGTGATTGACTTGGAGTTACATTGTGTTGTTTAAGTGTTCCCTTTATTTTTTTGAGCAGTGTATATTCCACGGCACAAAAGGCAAGGAGCGCAGCCCGGTAAATCCTTTGACAAAAAACTGTCGGAAAACACAACGTACCCAAAATACCTCCCACCGTCCTGAGTGGACAATAAACAATCCCGCACAAAATCCCAACTGAAAACACACATTAAATAAGCCCCCACTAATGACAGACACAAAACAGGTGCGGAACAGACAGACAAAACTAAACGACACAGAAACAACGATCGGTGGCAGCTAATAGGCCGGTGACGACGACCGCCGAGCGCCGCCCGACCGAGGAGGGGCGCCACTTTCGTTGGATCCTGTGACAGGGAGAGGAGAGATGGAGCAAGAAAAGGAACGTTTTTCATCAGTATGGCTAGTATTAGCCCAGGAGAACTACATGATGGAATGCTGTCGTGCAGAAACTCATACCAATGTAAATTAATGTTATCTTATGGTAGTGCTGGCACATGTACCTTATCTAAAATGGCTACAATCAAATAAATCATATTTATAAAGCAGTTGTCACAAAGTGCTTTTACAGTAACCGTGCCTAGACCCCAAATAAAAATCAAAAGCAGAAGCACAGGGAAAAATTCCCTAGAAGGAAGAAACTTTACTACATTCTTAGAAAAAAAGGTGCTTTCTAAAACCTAAAAGGGTTCTTTGGCTGTCCCCATAGGAGAACCCTTTGAAGAACCCATTATGGTTCCAGGTAGAGCCCTTTTGGATTTAATGTAAAACCCTTTCCACAGAGGGTTCTACATGGAAGCCAAAAGGGTTCTCCAATGGGAACATCCAAAGAACCCTTTTGGAACTGTTTTTTCTAATAGTGTACCAGGAACCAGGCTCAGAAAGTTCCGTCCTCTTCTAGGCTGTCCAGGGTAATACCGTCACTAAACATAAGGACTAGTAAAGGACAGAAAAGAGTTGAAGGTCTATACTAAGCATTTCATCTCCCACTCTTCATTTACATATCACACAAATAGAAGGGATCAGTCCACCTCTGGAATGAAGTAAAGGTTATCCTCTGTTCACAGGCTCAGCAGGTGGTGGAGGAGTCAATATTCAACACCTGACACTCTTCCTCATTCCCTTCTTCTCTCTCTCTCTCTCTCTCTCTCTCTCTCTCTCTCTCCTTCCCTACGCTCTTTATCACAGCATGTTAACACACCTGATAGGAGCCTACAGCCCCAAGGGACCGACGGCTACTGGATAATGACTGTTTCACCAGCAAGAGACATGAAAAACATTACAAAAAGAACCTCTTAATTCACCTCTTCACAAAAACAAACCAGACTCACCAAATAAATGTTTTAAATAGAAATTAGATGAGAAAATATTGAGATGAAAAAAAGATTGAGAAGAGAAAAGATGAGATGAGAAAATGTTGTGAAGTTTTAAGTAAGGAAGTGACAAAGACGTTATCGTACTGAATACAGAGATCTATTGAAACTGTAAAGGGTGAATTTCAGCCTTCAACTGAGATGTGGAATTAGTGAGAGCGTGATGGAGAGAAACAGATAAAGAGAAAAGAACTATAAGGAGTGTTGTTCCAGTCCTTTCTCCCGAGAAAGCGAGAACTGAGGTGAGTACCTGGACCAGTACGCTGTTCACTCCCCTGCCGTGCAGCTGGTCGCCTTGTTTGAAAATTAATGTGTGGCCAAACATGGTGGAATATAAAACATGGTGGAATATAAAACATGGTGGAATATAAAACATGGTGGTATATAAAACATGGTGGAATATAAAACATGGTGGAATATAAAACATGGTGTCACATCGCCTCCTGTTAGGCCACGCAGTAATGAGTTTAAGAGGAGAGAGCGCCTGTATACCAATGCGCACACACACACACACACACACACACACACACACACACACACACACACACACACACACACACAAACACACACACACGCACGCACACACTAATCTCACCCCAGTCCAGGTGCATCCAGTGAACACATCTCACCAAGGCTGGGTGCATCCAGTGAACTCATCTCACCAAGGCTGGGTGCATCCAGTGAACACATCTCACCAAGGCTGGGTGCATCCAGTGAACACATCTCACCAAGGCTGGGTGCATCCAGTGAACACATCTCACCAAGGCTGGGTGCATCCAGTTAACTAATCTCACCAAGGCTGGGTGCATCCAGTGAACACATCTCACCAAGGCTGGGTGCATCCAGTGAACTCATCTCACCAAGGCTGGGTGCATCCAGTGAACTCATCTCACCAAGGCTGGGTGCATCCAGTGAACTCATCTCACCAAGGCTGGGTGCATCCAGTGAACTAATCTCACCAAGGCTGGGTGCATCCAGTGAACACATCTCACCAAGGCTGGGTGCATCCAGTGAACTCATCTCACCAAGGCTGGGTGCATCCAGTGAACTTATCTCACCAAGGCTGGGTGCATCCAGTGAACTCATCTCACCAAGGCTGGGTGACAGAGAAACAACCTGAATGGCTTTCTCTTTAATAGTTGTTTCCCCTCTCCCCCTGATCCCAATTACGTGTCCCTCTACAGCCAGGGGTGAATTACACCACCCAGAGAGAGAGAGATTAAGGAGGAGAAAATGAATAAAGACCTTTTGGGTTTGTTTGCTGGTCAACAAGACTCCAGATTAATTTGATTGCTTGGTGAAGTTTGTGTTGTGACAGAAATGCCTTCAGTGCAGCAATAAGAAACACGATGATAGCAACTGAATACACAACAGAATATGATGAGTGACTAGTCTGTATGGTCTGGAGACAGTTTCTAACCAGAGATGAGACGTTTGTCTAACTGAATACACAACAGGATATGATGAGGGGCTAGTCTGTCTGGTCTGGAGTCAGTTTCTAACCAGAGATGAGACGTTTGTCTAACTGAATACACAACAGGATATGATGAGTGACTAGTCTGTCTGGTCTGGAGTCAGTTTCTAACCAGAGATGAGACGTTTGTCTAACTGAATACACAACAGGATATGATGAGTGACTAGTCTGTCTGGTCTGGAGTCAGTTTCTAACCAGAGATGAGACATTTGTCTAACTGAATACACAACAGGATATGATGAGGGACTAGTCTGTTTGGTCTGGAGTCAGTTTCTAACCAGAGATGAGACGTTTGTCTAACTGAATACACAACAGGATATGATGAGGGACTAGTCTGTCTGGTCTGGAGTCAGTTTCTAACCAGAGATGAGACGTTTGTCTAACTGAATACACAACAGGATATGATGAGTGACTAGTCTGTCTGGTCTGGAGTCAGTTTCTAACCAGAGATGAGACATTTGTCTAACTGAATACACAACAGGATATGATGAGGGACTAGTCTGTTTGGTCTGGAGTCAGTTTCTAACCAGAGATGAGACGTTTGTCTAACTGAATACACAACAAGATATGATGAGGGACTAGTCTGTCTGGTCTGGAGTCAGTTTCTATCCAGAGATGAGACGTTTGTCTAACTGAATACACAACAGGATATGATGAGGGACTAGTCTGTCTGGTCTGGAGTCAGTTTCTATCCAGAGATGAGACGTTTGTCTAACTGAATACACAACAGGATATGATGAGTGACTAGTCTGTCTGGTCTGGAGTCAGTTTCTAACCAGAAATGAGACGTTTGTCTAACTGAATACACAACAAGATATGATGAGTGACTAGTCTGTCTGGTCTGGAGTCAGTTTCTATCCAGAGATGAGACGTTTGTCTAACTGAATAAGTATAACTCTCAAACTGAATATGTATAATAGAAAAAAGTATGTCAAACTATTCCATAGCAAGTTGCTCAAATCGTCACCAATGGAATGTTGGACGTTCCAGTGGGACAAGTATGATAAAAACAACACGAGGTTCAATGACAAATAAAAGAGTGGTGCACTGCGGCTGGGGGACATTTCAAAGCCGTCACATTTTCCTGTCACATTTCAAAGTAGTCTTTGTGTCCTCTTTATATTCATTAGCCAGCCTGTAGACCTCAGACAGAGAGAGAGAGAGAGAGAGAGAGAGAGAGAGAGAGAGAGAGAGAGAGAGAGAGAGATAGGCAGCATATGAACGCCCAGCCACATCCACCAGAGATGAAAGTCAAAGTGTTTCATTAAAGTACCATATTAATAATGATGTACATTAAAACAGTGCATGAGTCATTTAGGTTACATCAGAAGTGTGGTGTGGGGAAGTGGACCCTCCTGTCAATAGCCCAAGGGATGGGTTGATGGAGAGATGGAGGGATGGAGGAAAAGAGCAATAAAGGTACATAGTAAAGGTACATTGGGATGGATGGAAGGAAATATGGAGGAATGGAAGCATGGAGGAATGGAGGTATGTGGTGATGGGGAACGGGGAATAGAAAGGGGTGCAAGTAATGGAGGGGTGAGCAGAAAGAGCGAATGGAAGGATGGATAAGGAGAGGGGAAGAGGGAATAGAGGGATGATGGATAGAGGGACAGGGGAATAAATACACGAGGAAAGAAGGATGGATAGATAGGTGAAGGGATACAGTGATGACGTAGAAGGATGGAGAGATGGAGGGAATAAATGAAGGATAGAGGGATAGGATGGGGACTGAGGGATGTTTGCTCTCACTTGTTCTCGTTGCTAGAGTCATAACGAGGAGTTGGATCATGGTCGTTCCCATTGACATCATAACTCGCCAGCTGGTCCTGGAGAGAGAGAGAGAGACAGAGGGACAGAGAGACAGAGAAAGAGAGAAAGAAGAGAGAGAAAATGAAGAGAGCAACAGAGAGAGACAGATAGAAGGAGAAAACAAAGCAGGTCTTGCTCACTAAAGGACATAAAACTAAAAAGGAAATTTATTGCCATGGTTTTTCCACATTTCAGTCATATCTCATCTCGTGCACTATTAGAGAACCAGTGACAGATTGGAACCAACACCGGCCATAACTTAGAGACGTAATCCAATGTGTCAGGCACAGAAATGACATTTCTCTGACAAAGGTGGTGTGTTGTTAAGGCCTCAACAAATACTAGCAGTGTGGGTGTGTTGTTTTTGTGGACGTACCCTTTTCACACAATCGTGCCAAACCAAACTGTTCTGGCCCGGGTATTTTCTTTTCACATTGTCCTTTCCAGCAACTAAGGTGGTGGTGGTGGACGTTATGTTATTATCTGTGTTATATTCTGTTCAATTCTTTATTCATATCCATTAGGGATGGGCACTGATATCAGTTGCAATTTTTCATCTGACAGCGATATCATTTATAAACACTTTACTTTACTGTAGCCCTTTCAAAACATGAACATCAATCGCCATTCAGTTCCCACTGGGCAAAACACAACCCAAAACACAACCCAAAACACAACCCAAAACACAACCCAAACAAAATGCAAATGCATCCAATGAGTTTTCAGAGTCACAAGCTTGATGTAGTCATTGTGTGCTAGGAATATGGGAACAAACGTTTGACTATGTGAAGAGACCCCAATAGTATACTTACATAGTTCTGTGCCAGGTCAGGGTGGTTCCTCTCGATGCCATCATCCAGGATGGTGACCACCACGTTCTTGCCCGTGTAGCCTCTCTGCCACGCTGCCAGAATGTTCATCTCTGACCGACAGCGATTGTTCTTGTCCGTACAGTGCTGAGGAAGAGGACCACAGAGGACACATACAATGTTAATAGGAAACAGAGGAGTGGTCAGACTGGGGTCCTATGTTAATCAGTACGTATATCTGTCATGTCAACCGATGTGTCACTGACAACCTTAAATATGGAAAATCTTTATTCAACAGCAACGGCTTGGTTGTCCTTGAGTTTGTCATTTTTTCATCTTTGCATCCCACCTCCTAATTTGAATGTGAGGACATTGAAGAGCAATTCTTGTTCCCTCAGATAAGTGAAACTGTCTGGCAGGATACTAGGGTCGTGTTAAATAGGTACAAAAGGTTTTAAAACAGAATTAATCTGGGAGGTACTACCAGATATTGTCCAGTAGGAACACTGATTTTCATTTTCTGTTGCAAAACGTTTTGATAAGGTGTGCCCTACTGAACTCACCCAGCATTAGGGTGATGTGAGACAAACATGACCCTGAGCAAATTCTCCATCCATTATCGTCTCTCTATATGTTATATCACCCAATCCCCTCCAACAGATCTGGGTTCACATAATGTGTTTTCTTTCAAATACTTTAGCAGCGCTTGATTTAGCTTGTCTGGCACAATGGAACAGAATAGTCCTAAAAGTGTAAACCCTGCCCATCTGGCATTCCAGGCAGGCTTAATCTATCAAATGCTCAAAGTATTTGAGAGAACCAGGTCTGGATCCAAACTCAGTATCACAACCCAGCACTTCCCCTACATTTACCCAGCCCACCTTTCTTAAAGAGCATTAGGATTCTGCCCCTTGACTCCTATTTTTAGTATGCATGTTAAACACTCGCACCAACAGACTCTGGCATGAGATATAGGATAAAGAGATATACAACGTAAGCTCTGTGGGAGAGAAACCATTATAGGCCATCTGTCTGTTTAAAAATGTCTTCTCCCACAGAATGCCAAAGCGGAGGCCCATCCCCAGCATAGACAACAGTTACATTCCTGCCATGTAGTGCATTCAGGTAGTGAATCATTTTACCCACATCCATCGCCTCTATAGCATCTAATCCATCCTAACCCCAGATTTACCCTGAGCCCTTAGAAGTTTGGACACTTCTCCCGAGTAGACAACAGAACTGCAGGCTCTGGACAATTTCACACTTGAGTTCCTACCCAAAGCTCTTATCGTCAACCTGGTTTAATTACTAAAAGACGACCGGACCATAGCCGCAGAGATGCATTAGCTTAAGGCAGTTTGTATTAGACTCGTGTGGTGACAAAAACATGTTCAGGGAATAGTGGTGCACCTTAAACAGAGGGATCGATGGTGTCAAGGGGAAGTGAGGGCACTTGTTTGGGCCTGTCCAAAATGGCACTCTATTCCCTAGATAATGCACTACTTTTGACCAGGGCCGATTAAAGGTTTCCATTGCGTGTCCTAATGAATATGACCCTGATTTTCATTTCAGCTAATTATTTATTCCTTGGTTCAATTATTTCAAGTACTACTACATATATGACTCCAGTGAGGATAGATGGTAGATATGTAGTGTACTTACAATATACCACATGTTGGACCATTTGGGGTCGTTGAAGTGGACGAAGTTGGGGTCAGGGCTTCGGGTGTCGCTTTTGATGAATCTCTTTACTCTCTGCTTCACTAGCTGCTGTTGAACCCAGTCAACCTAGAAAGACATCACACACACACGCGTGCACACACACACACACACACAGTAGAGAGACCACAGAGACATTGTGGCTTGCTTAAGCGACTCCCAATGATGGATCTGGGAATGGAAATCACTGGTGAAGTTTTACACACATTAACAAACAAACACATGTTTGTCGATTTGCAAATTGGAAATGAATGACTATGTATCTGTCCCAAATGGCACCCTGTTCGCAATGTAGTGCACTACTTTTAATCAAGGCACATAGGGCTCTGGTCAAAAGTATTGCACTACATAGGGAACAGGGGGCATTTGGGAGCCATCCTATGTATTCTTAATCCATGTGATAAACACATTCAAATGCAAATTCACAAAGCACCTTGCGTACGTACACAGTTTTAATTGCATGTGGTGTCTGCATGCTCCGATTCAGTGCATGCCTTCATAGCAGTCTCACACCATTGCATATTAGGAGTTAATTGTACACAATGGGCCCGTTTCCCAGACACAGATTAAGCCTGGCCATAGACTTAAAAGCATGCTCAATGGAGAATATCAATTGAAATAGCTTTAAAGTCCAGGACTAGGTTAAATCTGTATCCGGGAAACCTGTCCTATCTTATTAACTACTGTATATAGCCTACTGTAGTAGGTCTGACCAGTGGTTGTGGTGAGAGGCCCAGAAACCATATAGAGGCCGTGTTTAGAGTTCTCTTCTTGATAAGTTATGTTGTGACAGTGGTTGGTGGTTGGTGGTGAAATCACACAAGCTGGGGGGGCAGCAAATCAGAGGCCTGACAGAGGTAAAATTGGTTTCAGGGCATCAGCCCCAACCTTTCATTTATACACACAGGGCTTAGAGCGTGATATGATCAGGATGAGCTCTGTCGAGGAGCTCCAGACTTTGGGCTTTGGCTTTTATTACTCTTGAGATCCTGCCTGTCTGAGTGAGATAATCTCAGGGAGAAGGCCAGAGGAGAGGCTCCCCAAACAGCTGCCTGTAGGCTAGAAGTGGAGGGTGGAAGGAGGCCTCCAGTAATGCCTGATGGGCCTGATGTGATACGGATGATGGGTACATGTATCTATGTATCTATCCAAGTGTATCTGTCTTGAGGTTCTGATAGGATTTTGATTGGATTGCCTTCTCTTGGTCCCTGATAGTGTGTGTGTGTGTGTGTGTGTGTGTGTGTGTGTGTGTGTGTGTGTGTGTGTGTGTGTGTGTGTGTGTGTGTGTGTGTGTGTGTGTGTGTGTGTGTGTGTGTGTCAGTCTCTCTGCTTATGTTTCATCCAGACAGAGTAAATGAAGAGATCTGGGCATGCAGAGAGAGAGACACTTGAGTGGATAAATGGTCTGTCAACTATCACTATGTTAGGTATGTTAAAGACCCAACTCTGTGTGCGGGCTGCGTCTGTAAAACAGCTGGGCTGAAGTGGTCCGAAGAACAGAGGTACAACACTTTCTGGCGACAAATGGGATTTTAACCCCTAAGCATTACAGTATCCGTAACACTAGTTCAACCCTTGATCCTAATCTTAGAAGATGGAATCTGCATTAGGGGAAACAGCGCCTCTGAGCACTTTGTTATTAGTTCTGTTTTGTGGACTAAACAGAGGTGAGGTGTGTTGATCAGAGTGGTCAACACTAAAAACACCAATACATATTGTGCTGTTCTACTGCCCCTGAATGATGGTACTTCTTTGTTGTTGTAACACGCGAAACCAATGTGGCACTTTCACCATTAAGGATTCCAACTTTAAAGGGAAATTCCACTTCAAATATGAAGTTTTGCTCTTTACCGTTAAATATTTCATCTGTCTGCCACATTTCTAACCCAGAGACATAAGTCAAAATCTGTGTCAGAGCACAAGAGCTGATGATGTCACAGGCTTGCATTCCCCAGTAGGCTCCTGCTACAGAAGCAAATATCAACAGCTGTGTCAGTGAATCAACTAAAGCTAAGTGGAAAATCATGTACACCTAAGCTCATGTACTTGCTCATCTTTTGTGACTAACGTTATACTGTTGTGACTATGTATTTGCCAGTGGAGGCTGGTGGAAGTAGCTATAGGAGGACGACCTCATTGTAATGGCAGGAACGGAATAATTGGAAGGGAGTCAAACATGTGGTTTCCATATGCTTGATGTGTGTGATACCGTTGCATTGATTCCTCTTATAGCTCCTCCCACTAGCCTCCTCTGGTACTTGATCATCTGTTGCTGATAACAGACCCTGGCCGTGACCCCGCTCTCCGAAGGTGTCTCAGGGGGAGTTAGGATATGCAAAAAGCACATTTCCAATTCACACATGCATATTACTAGACCAGTACATGTGTGAAATAGGAGAAATATAAGAAACCACCAAAGTATTATTCCTACCATTCATCCTTTCTAGCATTCACCTTAGAAGTGAATCATAACTGTTCACTTAGTAATGTATTGATGTCAAAGGGAGACTATGGGCTCTATTTTAACAAACCTAACACAATGGTAAATCTAAGAGCAAGTGGTAGCGTTATAGGTTCAGACGTGTGTCCGAAATATTTTGGCAATTGTCACTATTACAATTATCCGGGGACTTGCTGGCTTTGGCGGGAAAGGGCTGGGTTTTGATGAATAAACAAGTTGTGGGTGTGTCAAGGCTTGGCCCCTCACTGGCCAATCAGAATGTGCTACATGGCTAAATGTGTGGTTGCTTCAAGTTGTGTATTTAAGGTATTTTATGTATTGCCTTGGAATCAACTCCAATGCCAATGTTAGTCCGATAGAGTTTATTAAATGGCTTACAGATACAAAATAACAACATGTACACCTATCTATTCCATCTTTGCTAAATAGGTTAACTTGAACCCATTTGCAGTCCACATTGTTCTCAGTAATTGCATGGCTTCAATAGAATTCACACTGATATAGGGAATAGGTCTACAGTAAATTGCATTATGGCTGAGCATGGACATGCAAAACATTGTCAATAAGCAAGATTCAATTCATTATTGATAAGGCCTAAAAAGAGAATGAAACAACAAAACAACTTGTTTTAAATAAGGCTATGTCACACTTACAGGCACCATCATTTCTTCCCTTGGACATATAATATTAAAACAACACAGACTATGGAGGGTTTTATGCACATCCAAAACGTGACCTGCAGGCTAAAATAATGTGGGCCTGCCTACAATGCACAGATAAAAAGGGAATGTCAGCTCACTGTTTAACTCCTCTCAAACTTTATATTTTAATAAAGCTTTGGTGATTAAGATTTATTTCCAAGTGGTCTCGGGAGCTAAACCCTTTATCGACAGTCTTGACTACTTTGTGATTGATTTGGGCAGGAAAAAAAGGCTTCATTGAGAGGAGGCTAATCTTGGTTTTTAAGCAAATGAAACAAAACGGGGAAAAAACACGTGTTTTTTATGTTTCTAAATAGGAAGTATTCAGACTCCAAAAGCACATCAGGCTACTCTTGTTCCATGTTCATATGGTCAGTGTGCGTCACGGCTGGATAGGCTGTGTTTCTGCTGTCAATATTCATGTCATAACCAAACCAGCTTTTGGTTGGTCTTAAATATCCCTACCAGTACTGCCTGAAATTAGCACTTTGGATCATGTTTTTAAGGACACGCCTCAAATATTTCCACCCCCTCCCATCTGAGCGCAAGTGTGCTGATGTTTGACAGGTAAATTGCCGAACCTGGTGTTAAGGCTGGAAAATGCAAATGCACCAGTTTTCACATGACGAAATTGCAAACTAAAATGCGTTTGACACTAGCGCCGCCTTAATGCCAGCCGAAAATAGACCACTATGTGAAAATTCTAGGTTAGGATTCACTCCGAGTAACTGCCAAGCAGACATCTCACCTTCGGGTCCATCTGGATGAAGGAGTGAGCTCCCCTAGTGGAGAAAGCTGCTCTGCGCACCACTCTGCTGTGGTGGAAATGGTAATGGTCCTCCAGACTCCCGATCTGGACAGCAACAACATGAAAACAAACAGTAGGGTCATGGCGAGAAGAAGAAGAAGAAGAAAATACACTGCAATCTTTACAGTATACATAAAAATGATGGTTGTGGACAGCAGAAAGGGTAATGCCAGGTTAAATCTGCATTCTACAGTAAAGTGAGATATAGAGCATGCAGTGACGTGATCAAGAACACATATAATTGTATTGTATGTTACTGTCTGTACATCAATGCAAATCGATATACAGTACATGATATTGGTTAACTTGGAATATGGTGCCTAAAACCAAACAACCTACATTGTTTTGAAAAAGAACATTTTTGCACCGGTATCCAACAATGTGAAGTTTGTGAACACATACAGATGTTGGGTCTTAATGTGAGCCAGTTTGCTACAGCAGGAAAATAATCCTGCAGCAACAGGACATGTTAATTATTATGTGGATTATAATTCATGGACATTTTTGTAGGGGGTTGATAAATTTTTTGGAAATTGCAAACTTCAGAAGCCTTTTTCAACCTCAAATAAACAACACGTTTTTTTTCTCCTGCAACGTGGTGATCAAATTAAGATCCTGCATTTGTACAGAAGGACTTTTTCTGCAAATGTTGCTTACTCAGAGGAAAATAACAATTTCAAATCCAAAGCACGTGAAGAAATGAATAGGATATTTTTTTTCTCTCGTGACTTTGCACCAAAAATGCGGGCAGGAAACCCAGAGCACATGTGCACTTCTAGCACTGAGCCGCGTTATTATCTGAACCAGGACTTCTTCAACACTCTCTCTCTCGCTCTCTCTCAACCTTTCGCTACCTCCCTTCACCTCTTTCCCTTGTTCTCACTCATTTGTCCTTTCACCCTCTTTCTCTCTCTGTCTCTTGCTCTATATGTCTCCCCCACTCATTTCAACTCTCTCTTTCCCTCTTTCACTCACTCTGTCGTTCTCACTCCATTTCTCCCCTCTTTCTCACCCTCTGTCTTTCCCTCTCCATCTCCATCCAAGTCTGTCAGTTGTTAGGAATTTGAAATGATTGCTTAGATATCAAGCTGAGTGTACACAGACGCTGCAGATATAAAATGTCACATCATAAAAGGTCAAAGGTCCATTGAATAAAGTTCAATTTCAGATATCACACTTCTCTGAATCATGCAAACACTGTGTCCATCCTTATACCCTGAATAAATGTATCATACTGTTAGGCTACAGTAGTTATGTGGGCTACGTCCTTACTCCTAAATGACTTGTTATCCTCAGATTCATGTCAATAATCTATAGAATATCTACTGCTTTCTTTTTATTGTAAGAAACCCAGCTTCCCGATTCACAAGCGTGTCATCTTCACAGTCTGCATGAATTCTCCAAGAGTATCTATCACCTGTCAATACATTGAAATGAAGATCTGTTAGGAAGTTCCATAGGGGTTGAATCCCAATGGGAGACAGACTAAAATGTCAACACCACATGATCATTTATTGCAGTTTATAGCATGTGGTCAACTTCAACAAAAAGGCTGCAACAGAAGCCATGCTGTGGTGCCCTCCTCTTCCAAATCATCTGGATAATCAATGCATTACCCCCTGGGGAGGATTGTAAAGGCTATTATGGCTAGAACAAGAGCAGAACAAATCCACTATTAGAATTAAGTAAACCCATTCCAGTCATATATAACATCCTTAAAGTGAAAACATCAATGGTGTACCAAGTTGGAATGGAGTCCTTTTCGAATTTCGGGAAATGAAAATGAACCAACATTATGGAATTTGGGTATTTTATTTTTTGGCACAGTGCCATTTCCAGTGTTGATCATCGTCCACAAGCCTACTGTAGTCTACACCACATTGTATAATTACAGCGTCTTGTTAAATCTCGTTGTATGTGGACAGTGCAACGTGACCATTGCCCATAAGTCAACGGCCTGAACAGAATGTACTTCAGTGGCGCTGGTGCGTTTGTGTTGAAAACTGAAAATCGCTCTGGAACTCGGAAAGCTGTACATTTGGCGCAGGGGTTCAGGTGCTTGCCAGACACGGATAATAATCGCAATCGCACAAATAGCCAGCCTACTGTATCGAAGTTCAGCAGCTGAACTCGACAAAACATTAGACTATTGATCCGCAAAGCAGAAAGAGTGAAACATAACAGGTCAGGCTGCACAAAATAAAAACACGGTAATGGTCTTACCTGTCCATAATTATTATAACCATATTTAGCAGCAAGTTTATCCGCTTCTTCTTGTCCCCCTGCAATACGCACTGCCCAGTGATTTGTATAAACGTTCCGAGGGGCCAGCGACTGACATATTTCTAAAGTTGATAATATGAAAATAAAAAATAAACACATTTTGGTGTCCGAAACTTGTCCTACAACATCAGCTCTAGAATAAGGGATAAAACACATATCTAAAAATATAACACGCATGGACGCTGAAATGAGTCAATCGTCAATCCAACTCCATCAGAAAAGGCATGCTGTTTGTCATAAATCCATCATGTCTGAGTGAAATTTACAGCCGGGTTGACTGATATTTCATTCCGTAAAAAGTTGAAAATATGAACCTCAGGCGCCAAGCCTTATCCCGCGCTAGCGCTCCTCTATATGTACGCACAGACACCAATAGCGAATGCCATTCATGCGTAGCCTACAGCAGCGGAACACACTGGTAAAGAGCCCGTCTGTGCGAACATCAAAGCCTCACTCATCGGGGATCGGTAGGAGCCCACGCCTCTCCAACCTGCGCTATAATAGGAGCACGTCGCTCGGGAAGAGTCAATGCGCTACTGAACAATGGCATAATTCCTCTGCCTTTGGCTGCTGCAATATATGGAAATGAATTATTCAATAAACTACCCCAAAGTCCAATGATCTTAGAGAAATAAAGAAAATATTGATACACTTATCATCTGACTGTCAAGTAGGCCCTGTCTCTTGAAAACAGTAATGTTGGAGAGTGAAGAATGAATAACGGTTGAATAATGCAACATCCTGTCTATTTGTGAAGACTGCTGCTCTGCCAGAGACATACTGTATGGAAACATAAACTAGTAATTGCAATCAATCATTGCAATCACTCTGATTGTGTGTCTCTACACAGCATGACAAACACAAACACACACTTTTCCCACACATGTAAACACACATACACACACACGCACGCACGCACGCACACACACACACACACACACACCCACACACACACACACACACACAAACACACACACACACACACACACACACACACACACACACACACACACACACACACACACACACACACACACACACACACACACACATAGTGTACTATGTAGAGATTAGTAATGCTCCATGTAGGGATTAAAGGGCCATTTGAGACATCCTATATAGATCACAGTGGTGGCATAGTCCCCTTTTCTAATGTATAACAACGTTGGGGATTAGAGCACATCAAACACCCACACTTTTTAAATTGGCCTTTTTTTTCTCGCTTTGAACAAAAAATAGCTAATAAAAAAATGATTGCAGCCAGATTTTTGGGGGGATATTTACAATGCTGATATGAGAATAGTCATTATTAACATCTTTACCAAGGCCATGTGTTCTCACTCTGTAGTTATCATAGAAGACCAGAACATTTCCATTCCCAAACCTCTGAGGGTGAATCCTCTCTGCGTCCCAAATGGCACCCTATTCTCTACATAGGGCTCTACTTTGACCAAATATACATGACCTATATAGGGAGTAGGGTGCCATTTGGGATTTAGGATGCAGTCATCCTAAATTAATCACAATATTTGTTGCTGATTGCCACTAACTGTTCTGGCTTTGACTGAATCTGAATGCTGTTAAGGTTCTGTTGTGACCAAACTTGGACCTGTACTGAATGTCCCTTTATGGTACCGAGGTAAACGTCATGTTTTAATATTCTTAGAACATTCTAAGAATGTCTGTGGGAGAACGTCTCGCTGAAACCCTAAAAGGGACCTAATGGGATCATTGTCTAATGTCCTTAGGACGTTCCCTGTTTGCTGGGGGGGGGGTACTTTACTAACTATGTCGCTCACAACCTTGGCGTCATCCTGGACTCCCTCCTCTCCTTCGACCACCACATCAGACAAACTGTCAAATCCTTATCCTTCCGCCTCTGTAACAATGCTAATGTCTCCCGTCCTACTGCTGAAACCCTCATCCATGCATTCATCTCCTCTCCACTCGACTATTTCAACTCATTCCTCTCCGCCATCAACTCAAGCTCCCTCCATAAACTCCAAATGGTTCAGAACTCTGCAGCCAGACTCCTCATCCATACTATGTTCTGGCAGTACATCCCCCCGTCCTCCGTGAACTCCACTGGCTCCCGGTCTCCGCATGCAACGGATACAAGATCCTCTTTCTGACCTACAAAGCTCTCCACCACCTTGCCCCGGCTTACCACTCTGACCTTCTTCCCTACCAACCCACACGATCACCCCGTTCTACCACAGCAGGCCGCCTTGTTGTCCCCAGGTCCAAGCTCCAGAGATTCAGCAACAGGGACTTCTGCCCCCCCCCCCCCCAACCCCCTACGATGATGCTGTTGATTATTGTTTAAAACTTTAACAGTGATGGACCAGGTGTGCTTGTCATAACAGGCCTGTCAACATCACATGTTCACTTTTTTATGTGACATTCAGACTTTTTAAGTGTTTTGATTGTTCCTCACTGTGCCTGTAGACCACAAACATCGCATGTGGAAGCATAGATGATCCCTCCCACTTATGAAGAGGAAGTTGAGGTATTGTCACATGCCTCACCAATACTCTTTTACAGTGTGTACAGAATATTAGACATACAGTAAAGAACTGTTGCTGTGGTCATTTCCAGTCTTGATTCACAACAGGAAAATTCAGCATTGGGTTCTGTTTTATTGGGTGTCTATAAACAGATTCCGTTTATAAGCTGCTGATGATTATTCTGGTGGGTGAGACTGGAGCAGGGAAGAGGGCAACTGGAAACACCCTCCTGGGGAGAGAGGCATTTCAAGTGTATTTCAGAGTCTGTGACCACAGTGTCAGAAACATAGTGGAGAGGCGGATGAGAAGGAGGTTCATGTGACCGACAGCGTGGGGCTCTGATACACCTCAGTCATTAAAGGAAATGAAAAGTGACATAGGAAATTGGATCAAATTGTCAGTCCCAGAACCCCATGCGTTTCTTCTGGTGATTGGCGTTGGGAAACACACAGTGGAGATGCTGGATGCAGTGAAGTGGATCCAGAAGAACTTTGGAAAAGAGGCCTCAAACTACACTATAGTAATATTCACTAGAGCGGATCAGCTGGAAGGAAAACCAGTGGAGGTGTTTCTTTAAGAGGGCAAGGAGCCTCTGACTCTCCTTTAGGTGGTGATGATAGAGCTCAGGTCTTTAATAATAAAGCCAGAGATGGCCAGACTCAGGTGACAGAGCTGCTAAGGAAGATAGAGGAGAGGAATGGACGACAGCACAACAGCACATATTTTGTGTGATTTGTATTTTTTTTGTACATAATGTTTCCACCATCATTTCCCATGACTCATTGTGTATTTGTTATTGTTACTACATGTTATTACTTTGCTATTATTTATATCTCTCTGCGTTGTTGGGAAGGGCACTAAGGAAGCATGTCACTGTTAATCTACACCTGTTGTTTACAAGGCATGTACATTTTACCAATCTCTTACCCAGAACAACTAAGCTTAAGTGCCTTGCCCAAGAGCACATTGATAGATTTTCACCTAGTTAGTTCAGGATTCAAACCAGCAACCTTTCAGTTACTGGCCCAATGTGCTTAACCACTAGGCTACCTGATGAATACAATCTGATTTGATGTACCAGGAGGCTCAAAGAAAGACCTGTGAGGATGAGATTAAAGAAAGTGTCTGTAAACATGTCTGTAGTCGCTGCAGTGGGAGCAGGCACGAGTGGCTTGTGCCTTGGCACCTGTAGAAATACTAGCAGGAGGACATGTCACAGCAGGAGTAGTGGGAGGAGCTGGTATCCTAATGGCTAGTTATAGCCATACGTTAGAACTTTTTCAAAAGAACTGGGTGTGGAATGCAGAAAGCTGAAACTCCAGTAAAAGTTGACATCCGCAATGAGATTTTATATCTCCAACAGCAGGAGCCCAAAAAGGCAACTTCTTGAAATCCACTTAGAGGAGTGGACCAATAGGCAGAAAGATGCTGTGAGAAACGTGGAGGATGTCCTGGCAACCGGGGGGCTGCTGGTTTAAGATACTATTCACTGCCATTGTGCCCTTGAGCAAGACACTTCACACCCAAAACAGCTCTAGGGGTGCTATACTCGGCTGACCCTATTTCTCTCAACGTGTGTCCTCAGCAGAAGACAAAGGCAACAAGTCAAACAAATTGACAATATTCTATTCTATTCTATTGACTTTGTGTTTTTTAAGTTAACATGTTATTTTCTACATTGTAATAACTAATAATAAAAAAATACGAAACAAGAGAAAAATGTGAATTCACAGCAAACATTAATGAATCTATTTTGAGACATTTGAAGCGCGTATCATTTCATGTCATGCAATCACCTTGTTCTATGAGTATGTCCATTGATTACAGACAAATACAGAGACAGATGCCTCCAGTCACTTTCCTCTCTCACACCTGATGTCACAGACTTTATCAAATATCAAGAGAATAAAAAGTGTTTCCCTGTTTTTGTCAGAGTGGAAGCTGTAGCAATAGATTCACTTCCTGTGAATGTTTACGAAACCCTCCAGGAACTACGGACAATATACCTTCAACAATCATAAAGAATTATGCCTTATATGAAGGAGCAGTGGTCTCGCTTCATGAAATGGCTTTATTTGAGTTCCTAACACAAACACAAGTGGTTTATAGGCTTCGGAAAGTAACGGTCACAACATAATGGTCTTTATCTATTTTGTTGATAATCCAAGAAAATTATAGCAGCAAAACACTGAATAACCATGGAGATTCACAAGGGGAAAAATCCTAACATACTTGTGGATAAAGAGTTGAACCCTGAAAAGGGGAATACAACATTGTATTGCTAGGTGTGACATGTAACAGACTAAACATCCTGCTGCAATGGTTTAACTTGTAGTATTATCCTCAGTGGAGGGTTCTGTAGGTATAAGGCTGGTGTGATCTAGGTTGTTCTCACTGCTGTACCAATAATGTCTATGTGTGGGATGGGACTATGATTCTCAGGGGTACAACACTCATATACTAACCTAGGGAGACAGGAAAGACTGGGTCTAAGTTGTTGCTTAGGCCGTTGGTTTAGAAATATGGCCATGTATTTTGACCATGGCCTCTGGTGCATGGCGACAATACCTCAAACACGATGTGCTTATCCTGAGAAATGGGTGATATAAACATGCAAGGCATCGACCTGAACAGTTGTAAAAATCCTCTGGGTCAGAAATGGCGACAGAATCTGAAATAAACTCGTCTGAAATGCATGTATACAAACATGTCCTTCGACAGTGACAGCAAAGCGTTTATTAGCTTGTTTTCAGATGTTTTGGATGGGATTTAGGGTCAGCGGTGTTATATGGGGTCAGCAAGAGTCTGTTAACACTACCACCTTGCTCTCCTCAGTAAAATGATGTGGTTTTAGTGAAATTCAGAAGAAAGTTATTCAATAGTCTAGAGAGTTGCCCGCAGAGTAGATATTGGCAGGAGGAGTATTGGGGTTGTGGTTTCTTCTGGCTTGTGTGTGTGTATGTATGTGTGTATCTGCATCCGTGTGTGTGTGTGTGTGTGTGTGTGTCTGTACCTCTGTGTGTGTGTCTGTGTTTGTGTGTGTGTGTCTTTGTCGTTCTCTAGGTGTGTCGGCATTTGCGTGCCGTGTTTCTGTGCATGTGAGTAAATCATATAGCTGAAGTTCGTGCAGAGAGACCTCCACACAGCATTTGGCAGCCTCTGCCCTGGCATGAGCCCTGCAGTGTTGGCAGACTGGTGAGGGGAGTGTTTGAAGTTCTCAGGTGACTATGTGTCACTGCTCAATAAATCATCTATTTCTACAAACAGGCTGAAGATTTTTAGGATTCAGGTGAGCCAATATGAACAAACATGGTCTGTAGGCTATGTGATTCAAACAGAATGTCTACAGAATTTATATAATGCTAATCTTCAATAAAAATAAACTAGACTCATGTGATGTTTATAATACTTTGGTTCAAATATAATTACACTGATATCAAAATGATCTCAAACCTTTTATCAAAAAATGCAATATCTGTCAGAACAGTTAGATGTTTGATATGTCACAGCTTTTCAATCTGAGTACTGAGTAAAATATTGCTTAGGCACTTTATTCCCTTCCATAGTTTGTGTTAAACCATAATGCTAGTCATGAAATTATTACAGACTACATAACCTGATTGCAACCATTTATCAACATTATGCCCCCTCTGAAATAACAGTATTAACTGAATGGAGCATAAGGCCTAGTTATAATGCTGAAATAACAGTATTAACTGAATGGAGCATAAGGCCTAGTTATAATGCTGAAATAACAGTATTAACTGAATGGAGCATAAGGCCTAGTTATAATGCTGAAATAACAGTATTAACTGAATGGAGCATAAGGCCTAGTTATAATGCTAGTGCTGCCATCTTGTGTTTTGAATATTGATAAAAATCTATGGTAACTTAAACATGTTCAACAACACAACAAAAACAGGACAAGTATAGATATGTATCTCTCAATCATTCAGAATAAATACTAGCACAATTGTAGTTCTGATTACACCATGAGCAATTATTGTGATTGTTGCTGTACCTCACTGCAAAGGAGATTACATTTTCCTAATCCAAAGTACTGATAGCATGGCATGCTATACAATTTCACGTATTATTAGGATTGTAGCTAATCTTCTTTGTCATTGTGTGCCTTCATTTACATTTATTTCTATATCTCACATCACACAGTATGGTACTTCAGGTGCTTTTCAATTACATTATTTCGTTTTTTGAACTCCATTACTCACAGGCTTTGTGTGTGTGTGTGTGTGTGTGTGTGTGTGTATGTGTGTGTGTGTGTGTGTGTGTGTGTGTGTGTGTGTGTGTGCGTGCGTGCGTGCGTGCGTGTGTGTGTGTGTGCGTGCGTATGCATGTCTGCGCGTCTGTGTGTGTGTTAGGGTGTGTGTACGTTTGTTCTTGCATACAGCACATGCAGTATGAAATGCTTTGACAGTGTTCACTTCTTCACCCCATCCACACAGTCCGTGACAGAACCAAATGATCAGCTATGTCCAGGTTGTTATTTAGGTGTGGAGGGTTAGGGTTAGTGGACAGGCACACCTGACTCCTAATAATTGTATCTTCTTTTGATGTCAGCCTTAATCAGCTTGCCATTCACACAGACAGACCAAACCATCCAAGCTCCAAGGCCAACCAACTCCCATTCAAAACACTGTGCCCTACTGACTTTAACTGTCCTATTTGATAAAGATTTAAAACATTCTCCAGAACTTTGGCGGCTAGTATTTTTTTTTCTCACACTTTGGGCTGGATGTGTCAATGTGTAGTTCATACATGCATAATCTAGAAGCAGAACTACTGTCTTATCTCAGTTAGCCATGAAATCCCCAGTTTGAAAGATACATTTTTCTGGAAGCTGTTCTGCACCATATCCCCTTCAAGTCAAGTTTCAGCCAATGAGCTTCATCCCCTCATCATTTGAGTGACAGCTAGCAAGATGCACTCACAGATAAGTGAGAGAGAGAGAATGATGTGGTGCACATACTGAATGTGACGTAGTAATACATTTTCAGGGGCCACTTTTGACTTGTGAGCACCACTTTCAGAACACTAAAGTATACAAAAGTACCAGAGAATCTCTTTAAGCCTTCATGAAGTAGCATGCAGCAAGCGGTCCGGCCCATCAGTCCAACTACACTGAGCCCTCTAAAAGTTCAATAACTCAGCTACACAAGTACCAAATCAATAGGAAGCATCGCATGGACAAGGTCAATCAATGCTAATAATGGAGCAGAGAGAGAGAGCAGCGAGAGAGAGAGAGAGAGAGAGAGCAGCGAGAGAGAGAGCAGCGAGAGAGAGAGCAGCGAGAGAGAGAGCAGCGAGAGAGAGAGAAGCGAGCGAGAGAGAGAGAGGCGAGAGAGAGAGCAGCGAGAGAGAGAGAGCAGCGAGAGAGAGAGCAGCGAGAGAGAGAGCAGCGAGAGAGAGAGAGCAGCGGAGCGAGAGAGCAGCGAGAGAGCAGCGAGAGAGCAGCGAGAGAGAGAGAGCAGCGAGAGAGAAAGAGAGAGAGCTAGAAAGAGAGAGAATGAGAGAATGAGAGAAGAGAAAGAGAGAGAGAGAATGTGAGCAGAGAGAGAGAGATAGAGAGAGAATGAGAGCAGAGAGAGAGAGAGAGAGAGAGAGAGAGAAAGAGAGAGAGAGACAAAAATAAGCTCAGTTGGAGCTCAGTTCAGTTAAAGTGCAAGGCAGGCATCTGTCTCAAAACAACCCCATTTGGAGGTTCTGTCATTTTCACGCTCATACCTTCAAAGTGTTTCGAAGTGTTTCATCAGATCAGTAATTATTAAGTAATTAGAAACAGAGTTGTTTGCAAGAACTGATGTAAAGGAACAACATACCTCCAGTAATTATACTTTCTACTTCCTTATTCAACCCCTCTCCTCTATCCAACTATTCTCCAGCTCTTGGCTGTATTAACCAAACTAGTAAAAGCATGATTAAAAAAGGACATGGCATACACAGTCATTATTGCAAGTCAGGGTCTACATTCAAGCGTCATAGGAGTGCTGATCTAGAATCAGATCCCCTTGTCTTATTCATAATGATCTAAAGGCAAAACTGATCCTACATCAGCACTCTTATAAGGCCCAGATATTTGTTTCTCTCCTTGTTTGTTGGTTGTTTAGTTAACTGGGCAGAAACAGACCCGGACTAACAGAGAGGCTTCTGAGAGTCTCCCTCGGACCGAGGTGGGGATCAAATCTGCTTGCTTGAAAGGCGCTCCGAGAGGGTGCCTAGTGGTCTCCATAGAAACCGTTGGCCAGGATAAACTAACACAACAACTGTGGGGCGGCAGTCAAAAGAGAGAAAGCCATTGGTTGGTAATTCTGTCTGCTTTAGCCAAAATGATGACTTTATTTGTAAAGGTCTTTTCAAACATTACGCTCATGTCGTTAATAGGAAAGCCAGACAGAATGGTGTGAATATTAGTTTTGCTGTTGTCAAAGGATATGAAAAAAGAAAATGAACACTTAGCCTGTAATTTGCTTCAAATTAGAATGGAAACCAGAGTGTCGTGTTCTTACATTTACATTTAAGTCATTTAGCAGACGCTCTTATCCAGAGCGACTTACAAATTGGTGCATTCACCTTAAGATATCCAGTGGAACAACCACTTTACAATAGTGCATCTAAATCTTTCGGGGGGGGGGGGGGGGTAGAAGGATTACTTTATCCTATCCCAGGTATTCCTTAAAGAGGTGGGGTTTCAGGTGTCTCCGGAAGGTGGTGATTGACTCCGCTGTCCTGGCGTCGTGAGGGAGCTTGTTCCACCATTGGGGTGCCAGAGCAGCGAACAGTTTTGACTGGGCTGAGCGGGAGCTGTGCTTCCTCAGAGGTAGGGAGGCGAGCAGGCCAGAGGTGGATGAACGCAGTGCCCTTGTTTGGGTGTAGGGCCTGATCAGAGCCTGAAGGTACGGAGGTGCCGTTCCCCTCACAGCTCCGTAGGCAAGCAGCATGGACTTGTAGCGGATGCGAGCTTCAACTGGAAGCCAGTGGAGAGAGCGGAGGAGCGGGGTGACGTGAGAGAACTTGGGAAGGTTGAACACCAGACGGGCTGCGGCGTTCTGGATGAGTTGTAGGGGTTTAATGGCACAGGCAGGGAGCCCAGCCAACAGCGAGTTGCAGTAATCCAGACGGGAGATGACAAGTGCCTGGACTAGGACCTGCGCCGCTTCCTGCGTGAGGCAGGGTCGTACTCTGCGAATGTTGTAGAGCATGAACCTACAGGATCGGGTCACCGCCTTGATGTTGGTGGAGAACGACAGGGTGTTGTCCAGGGTCACGCCAAGGTTCTTAGCACTCTGGGAGGAGGACACAAGGGAGTTGTCAACCGTGATGGCGAGATCATGGAACGGGCAGTCCTTCCCTGGGAGGAGGAGCAGCTCCGTCTTGCCGAGGTTCAGCTTGAGGTGGTGAGCCGTCATCCACACTGATATGTCTGCCAGACATGCAGAGATGCGATTCGCCACCTGGTTATCAGAAGGGGGAAAGGAGAAGATTAATTGTGTGTCGTCTGCGTAGCAATGATAGGAGAGACCATGTAAGGATATGACAGAGCTAAGTGACTTGGTGTATAGTGAGAATAGGAAAGGGCCTAGAACAGAGCCCTGGGGGACACCAGTGGTGAGAGCACGTGGTGCAGAGACAGATTCTCGCCACGCCACCTGGTAGGAGCGACCTGTCAGGTAGGACGCAATCCAAGCGTGGGCCGCACCGGAGATGCCCAGCTCGGAGAGGGTGGAGAGGAGGATCTGATGGTTCACGGTATCAAAGGCAGCAGATAGGTCTAGAAGGATGAGAGCAGAGGAGAGAGATTTAGCTTTAGCAGTGTGGAGAGCCTCCGTGACACAGAGAAGAGCAGTCTCAGTTGAATGCCCAGTCTTGAAACCTGACTGATTAGGATCAAGAAGGTCATTCTGAGAGAGATAGCAGGAGAGCTGGCCAAGGACGGCACGTTCAAGAGTTTTGGAGAGAAAAGAAAGAAGGGATACTGGTCTGTAGTTGTTGATATCGGAGGGATCGAGTGTAGGTTTTTTCAGAAGGGGTGCAACTCTCGCTCTCTTGAAGACGGAAGGGACGTAGCCAGCGGTCAAGGATGAGTTGATGAGCGAGGTGAGGTAGGGGAGAAGGTCTCCGGAAATGGTCTGGAGAAGAGAGGAGGGGATAGGGTCAAGTGGGCAGGTTGTTGGGCGGCCGGCCGTCACGAGACCCGAGATTTCATCTGGAGAGAGAGGGGAGAAAGAGGTCAAAGCACAGGGTAGGGCAGTGTGAGCAGGACCAGCGGTGTCGTTTGGCTTAGCAAACGAGGATCGGATGTCATCAGCCTTCTTTTCAAAATGGTTGACGAAGTCATCAGCAGAGAGAGAGGAGGGGGGGAGGGGGAGGAGGATTCAGGTGGGAGGAGAAGGTAGCAAAGAGCTTCCTAGGGTTAGAGGCAGATGCTTGGAATTTAGAGTGGTAGAAAGTGGCTTTAGCAGCAGAGACAGAAGAGGAAAATGTAGAGAGGACGGCGTGAAAGGATGCCAGGTCCGCAGGGAGGCGAGTTTTTCTCCATTTCCGCTCGGCTGCCCGGAGCCCTGTTCTGTGAGCTCGCAGTGAGTCGTCGAGCCACGGCGCAGGAGTGGAGAACCGAGCCGGCCTGGAGGATAGGGGACAGAGAAAATCGAAGGATGCAGAAAGGGAGGAGAGGAGGGTTGAGGAGGCAGAATCAGGAGATAGGTTGGAGAAGGTTTGAGCAGAGGGAAGAGATGATAGGATGGAAGAGGAGAGAGTAGCGGGAGAGAGAGAGCGAAGGTTGGGACGGCGCAATACCATCCGAGTAGGGGCAGAGTGAGAAGTGTTGGATGAGAGCGAGAGGGAAAAGGATACAAGGTAGTGGTCGGAGACTTGGAGGGGAGTTGCAATGAGATTAGTGGAAGAACAGCATCTAGTAAAGATGAGGTCAAGCGTATTGCCTGCCTTGTGAGTATCGGGGGAAGGTGAGAGGGTGAGGTCAAAGGAGGAGAGGAGTGGAAAGAAGGAGGCAGAGAGGAATGAGTCAAAGGTAGACGTGGGGAGGTTAAAGTCACCCAGAACTGTGAGAGGTGAGCCATCCTCAGGGAAGGAACTTATCAAGGCATCAAGCTCATTGATGAACTCTCCAAGGGAACCTGGAGGGCGATAAATGATAAGGATGTTAAGCTTGAAAGGGCTGGTAACTGTGACAGCATGGAATTCAAATGAGGAGATAGACAGATGGGTCAGGGGAGAAAGAGAGAATGTCCACTTGGGAGAGATGAGGATTCCAGTGCCACCACCCCGCTGGCTCGATGCTCTAGGGGTATGCGAGAACACGTAGGCAGACGAGGAGAGAGCAGTAGGAGTAGCAGTGTTATCTGTGGTAATCCATGTTTCCGTCAGCGCCAGGAAGTCTAGGGACTGGAGGGTAGCATAGGCTGAGATGAACTCAGCCTTGTTGGCCGCAGACCGGCAGTTCCAGAGGCTGCCGGAGACCTGGAACTCCACGTGGGTTGTGCGCGCTGGGACCACCAGGTTAGAGTGGCAGCGGCCACGCGGTGTGAAGCGTTTGTATGGCCTGTGCAGAGTGGAGAGAACAGGGATAGCCAGACACATAGTTGACAAGCTACAGAAGAGGCTACGCTAATGCAAAGGAGATTGGAATGACAAGTGGACTACACGTCTCGAATGTTCAGAAAGTTAAGCTTACGTTGCGAAAATCTTATTGACTAAAGTGACGAAAATGCTAGCTAACTAACACAACACTACACTAATCAAGTCGTTCCGTTGTAATGTAATAGTTTCTACAGTGCTGCTAGTCGGTAGAGGTTGGCTATTATACAAAAGCAACTTTGTAGCTAGCTAACATAACATAACACTAATCAAGACGTTCCTTTGTAATGTATTTAGTTTCTACAATGCTGCTCGTCGGTAATAGTTGGCTGGGTATGGAACAATGGCGTCGCGGGGGACGGAAATAGCTGGCTAGCTAACCTAGCTAACCTAGCTAGCCTCGATAATTACTAAACTACACAATTATCAAGCTATGACAAAGACAGCTATGTAGCTAGCTAGCTAACACTGCACTAGTCAAATCGTTCCGTTGTAATGTATTAGTAATTACAGCGCTGCTAGTCGGTAGCGGTTGGCTAGCTAGCGGTGTTGACTAGCTAGCAGGTAGCAGGCAGCAGTGTTGACTACGTTAGGAGGACGAAAAAATAGCTGGCCTCGATAATTACTCTAATTACTCTAAACTACACAATTATCTTTGATAGCTAAGAAAAAATTGTTGAGATCAAACAAACCAAACCGTTGTAATGTAAAGTGTAATATTACCTGTGGAGCGAAATGCGACTGCTCGCTCTTCAGGCACTACTTCTTCAGGCACCAATCAGAGGAAAATAGACTGAAACAGGCTGGGACTACCTGGGTAAGAAATTTAAATAAAAATGTTCAGTTACAAAACATTTTTTAAATGATTTCCTTCAAGTCCCCTAATGAACATGACCCAGGCTAAATGAGGAAAACCAAGCATCATGTTCAAAATTCTACAAAGATGACGAATTCACCCATACGATCTCAGGGCTTATACATTGCAAGGCCATTTTAAGGCTGCTCTGAGAGACTGACTGGGATAGAACCCTCACTCTATCCAGGTTATCCCAACCACCATCACACATCAAACTGTTTCTGATGTTAAGTCAAGGAAATCTACATTGTCCCTGTCTTAATATCAATAGGATATAAACAGCCACCAAATAGATGCAGTCGCAGGCCCATTAGGGCAAGCTTTAATATCCTGAGTTCTATTCCTATGAAATCTCCTGACTTACTTAATGATGAAGTTAGGTTAAATATGGACACCCCTGCTGTTTTTAAGTCTCGCGAAGGGCTGGGTGTGTTACATTTAAATGTGCGAAGTATGATGTCAAAGATGGACTTTATCGATATCTGGATGCATGACACGAACACAAACATTCTTGTTTTATCAGAGACTTGGTTAAATGATTCCGTTATGGATAAGGACATTGACGTTGCTAATTACAGCTTTTTTAGATGTGATAGGCAGAGAAAAGGTGGAGGGTGGCTATGTATGTGAAATCACGTGTCACTATACCCCAGAAATGTGAAATCCTGGTTCTAGATGTGGCCATGAGCCAAAAGGTGCATGTATTTGTTGCTGGAGTGTATAGGCCTCCTACTGCTTTAGTTGATGTCACTAGTATCATAGCTGAGCATTTAAAGCCTTTTCTATCATCTGAACTAGTGGTCTTAGGTGACTTTATCCTGGACTGGCTGACACCCATCTCAAAATCATGCCTGGGCCAAAGCTATACTAACTGATGCTGTTGTGGAATGGCAGCTTTTCAGGCAACTGAGAAATAAATGCACGTCCTTAGTAAAAAAGGCTAAATCAAGTTACTTCCTAAGTTCTATTGTTGATTCTGCTGGTGATGCATCTACATATTGTAAAACAGTAAAGGTGCTAAAGTGTGGAAATTCCTCTCCTTCCCTATCCAAGCAAGTTATAGTGATATAGGTTATGCTTTTAATCATCATTTTATGTCTGTTGTTTTTTTGATTGGAAGAAATCTTTGTTTAATAGACCCGGTTAAGTCAGTAAACTGCTCGTCCCTCTCCCAGCTGCTAGTCGACTTGATAGAGGACCAGACAACCCCCAGTGAATCCTTGTTCTCTCTGGAGCAGCTGTCTACTTCTGATGTATTGGAACAACTACTTATGATTGATGTTTAAAAAACGACTGGGGCTGATATGCTTGATCCCTTCTAATTACAGCTTTCTGCTCCATTGATTCATTTTAACACATATTTTTTAACTTGACAATTATGTTGAGTACTATCCCTAGAGTTTGGAAGGCGGCCCATGTTCTTCCTCTACATAATGGTGGCCACCCGAGTGATCGAAATAATTATCGTCCCATTTCCAAACTCTCTTGCCAAGCAAAGATCCTGGAATCATTGATTCCACTCAGCTTAGATCCCTTTTAACTGCTACATATTTTCTGAATGTAAAACAGTCAGGTTTCAGACCGGGTCATGGTACCATCTCTGCTACTTCTGTGGTTTTAAATAGGAAGAAACACTGTGCTGCCCTCTTCATTGACCTGTCCAAGGCATTCGACACTGTGGATCACACCTTACTTATTCTGAAACTCTCCACAATTAGCTTAGATTGGGCTGCTTGTAGTTGGTTTGAGAATGATTTAAAAGACAGAACACAGTGTGTATTTACTGATGACATTATATCAGGACTTCCAGACAAAACAAAAGGTGTCCCAAAGGGTTTGATTCTTGGTCCAGTTCTTTTCACTATTTATATTAACAGTATTGGTCGATCTGTACAAAACTGTAACTTTTATCTGGATGCAGATGACACTGTTGTATATGCTACTGTAATGATCGTCAAAAAGAGTAGAACAAGGTGCAGCGTGTGAAGTGTTCATCTTTATATTTATTTTAAATCAGAACACTAAACACAAAATAATAAACAATGATAACGACCGTCACGTCTTGCAGGCTTAACAAGCAGTACAATAATAAGATCCCACAACTACAGGTGGGGAAAGGCTGCCTAAGTATGATTCCTAATCAGAGACAACGATAGACAGCTGCCTCTGATTAGGAACCATACTCGGCTCAACACAAAGAAATAGACACCATAGAATGCCCACCCCACACCCTGACCTAACCACATAGAGAAACAAACCGTCTCTCTCAGGTCAGGGCGTGACAGCTACTTCCCCTACGGCAGCTCAGACTCTGTTGACCATTCAATCTGCTTTTACTAGCTTGCAGAAAACCTTGGTTGACCTGAAGTTGAGACTAAATGCTGCTAAAACCAAGTACATGTTATTTTCCAAATAATGTAATAATGTAACTGATGATTTGTGCATAAGTACATTAGATGGTGCCCCCATTGAATATCTTGGCATCTGGATTGCCGAAAAGCTATCTTAAAAAATTAAATTAAATTAAACTAGGCAAGTCACTTAAGAACAAATTCTTATTTACAATGATTGCCTATACGTGATAGAGCCTGGATTTGAACCAGGGTGTCTGTAGTGACACCTTAGCACTGAGATGTAGGGCCTTAGACTGCTGTGCCACTTGGGAGCCCCTGATGTTGACGAGTTAATCAACAAATGAAGAATTAAGTTGGGCTTCTTCTATAGGAATAGAGCTTGCCTTTCATTAAATAGTAGAAAAAAGATAATTCAGTCTACATGTATTCCTGTTATAGAGCATGGCAATATTATAAACATGAATGCATCTCCCAGTGTTTTGAAGCCCTTGGACACAATTTATCATAGCGCACCTCGTTTTATAACATCTGACAGTTTTGACACTGCATCCTTTATCATAAGTTGGTAGGACCTCGCTAAAAACACGTAGGTCACATCATTATTCTGTTTTTGTTTATAAAGCCTTACTCAATAAACTACCAATTTACTTAACATCATGGTGGAAATATAGAAACTGGGATTACAACACTGGATCACAGGGTTGGTTAATGATGGAGACTCCACGTGTTTCCACAGAGTTGGTTAATGATGGAGACTCCACGTGTTTCCACAGAGTTGGTTAATGATGGAGACTCCACGTGTTTCCACAGAGTTGGTTAATGATGAAGACTCCACGTGTTTCCACAGAGTTGGTTAATGATGGAGACTCCACGTGTTTCCACAAAGTTGGTTAATGATGGAGACTCCACGTGTTTCCACAGAGTTGGTTAATGATGGAGACTCCACGTGTTTCCACAGAGTTGGTTAATGATGGAGACTCCACGTGTTTCCACAGAGTTGGTTAATGATGGAGACTCCACGTGTTTCCACAGAGTTGGTTAATGATGGAGACTCCACGTGTTTCCACAGAGTTGGTTAATGATGGAGACTCCACGTGTTTCCACAGAGTTGGTTAATGATGGAGACTCCACGTGTTTCCACAGAGTTGGTTAATGATGGAGACTCCACGTGTTTCCACAGAGTTTGTTAATGATGGAGACTCCACGTGTTTCCACAGAGTTGGTTAATGATGGAGACTCCACGTGTTTCCACAGAGTTGGGTAAATCTGTCTTTACCTATCAGGCTCCTATCATGTGGAATAATCTCCAAGTAACGTTTCATTTGGATGTGTTGTTGTCTCTACGTCAGTTTAGGAGAAAGGCTAGGGATTTTATATTGATAAATGTGTTTGTTTTGTTTGATTGTTTATTGTGTATATCATATTTGCTATTTATTTAATTTTGTGTTTTAAATTGTGTATAATTTCATTTTATGTGTTGTTCCCAAAACTGCTTTTGTTGCCAAAGCAGGAGTTATTACTCCAGATCATGTTTCCTATATACAGTATTTTAAAGAGTTTGTCATAGCAGTACAATTATTATGCAAGCAAAGTCTATTGTTACGTTTTCATAAAAAATAAAAATTCTTTATTAAAATATAATAAAATGTGCTTAGTTAGAGCGCAGACAGCCACAGATAATGGATTGCTTCAATGAATTCCAAACTCTGCGGAAAAAACCCCGCAATCCTTTTTTCTCCTGCTTTCCGTCAGCTTCTGAAAGAAAAACAACACAAGCAATTAGCCCTTTAGTTTACTTTAGTTTCCTAAAGTTTCCTTTTAGGCCTTCCATTTTCAACCCTAAGGTGTGTGTACAGTCTGGATAACTTACCCACAGAGCACTGCTCCTCATCACCTTCATCAGCAAACTAAAAGCACACAGAAGTCACAAGTCAGATTGAATGATTCCATTCTGTAATATTCACTAATGATGTAAAAACATGTGTTTCCTACAATCATTTATTTTAGCGTGGATGTGGTTTCGATGCTCAAACCTTACCTCGCTGAGATTGTCCATCGAGGACCAGTGGCGAGTGAGGCTCCCACTGCGACGCCTCAGTCTGGGACTAATGTCCTGCACCTCACAGTCAGGGGAGAAAGTTATCCTGGGGGTCCAGTGCTGTAGGAGCACCCTGCTCACCATGACAGACACTTCCAAGCAGAGCTGGTGGTCCCCCAGGAAGGCCTCTGGCACCAGGGGGCGCTGTGAAGGGAAGTCCTTCTCAAAGTTGCTGTAGAGCAGGTCTCCCAGCCGGAGCTCCAGTGGACCATGGTTTTGGTTAGGCTCTGAAAGTCTTTTCAGTGCTCTTTGTAGGGCTCTGGTCTTCGTAGCTTTTGCCAAGGCCTCTTGGACCAGGAGGAACAGGTGCCATGTCAGCTCCACACGTTTTTCAATAACCTCCTCTGTCCACGGAGAGAAGTCCTTCAGGGGGTAGATGGCGTACACAAATCTGCCCAGGGTGTACATGAGGAGCATCTCTGGGACCATGCACAGCTTGGCAGCATTGTGACAATGTTTGTGCTTGGGGCTCTTCTTCCAGAGCTTCTGGGCTCGTCTGGGTTGTCCACTTATCACAGAGGTTTTGCAAGGAAAATAACGCTTGGTCTGATCACTTGCTGATGGTGCAGTGGCGTGAGCTGGCTTGTTGGAGCCACCAGGGGTCAAGGAGAGGAGTTGGCCTGAGAAGGAGACCTGGACTCTGATCCTACCACCAAAGCGAAGGCAGCTCTGCAACATGCCTGCAGCTCGCACAGTGACCTCTGACCCCGTAGTGGTGGATATTACCCATTCACCCACTCCCTTGCCACTCCACAGGCCATGAGACCGGCGGAACACTCGCATCAGGTCACTGAGGCAGTGGAGAGCTGCTGCCCTCTGGCTGGCAGTGGCAGGACAATGGTGAGGGACTTGAAGTTGGGTCATGGTTACCTCACGGCCCTCTGTGACCCCCAGACCACGGGACACAGCCTGCAGCCTATCACCCGTTGCTCTCAGTGTCAACCTGCGAGACATACAGGGGTGAAAGTTCAAAGGAGGGGGTCAGCAGGGGCCAGACAACACCATCCCATCACAAGAGTGGGACCACATGAACAATAAAATATAATGAAACAAGCACTAACTTAATCACAATGTTAACTTCAAACCACATTTGGCGTCAATTCCATTCCAATTAGGTCAATACAAGAAGTAAACAGAAATTCCAAATCAAATTTTTTTCTCATAAAGAAACATTGAGGAAAATTTGGATTGAAACTAGAATTTCAGTTTACTTCTTGTGTTGACTGAACTGAGAAGGAATTGATAGCATCTATGTTTCAAACACACAGCTGGGCCTTTCACTGACAGCAAGTAGCACTTACAGGTTAGGCAGGTGGATGGGTGATGGGCGCAGTGTCCTGAGCGTGGTCAAACATGTGCTAGATCCACAAGCCTGAGGACAAGAGGACAACAATAGTTATGAGACAAGATAATGCTACCCAATCAGTTTTTAATGCAATAACAACAATCTCTTTGCTTTATCCAGAGGGACTAACAGTCAGGTGATTCTGCTCAGTAAATCCAACAAAACATTGATAAAAGTGACTAAATGTACTGTAAGATGCCTGCCTAACTTTCTATACTGTCTCTTTCTGCTTACCCTCTCAACTAAGAAGTGATATCCAGGCTCAGTGACATCCATTGGAAACCTTCACAAAACACAATGACAATCATTCTCTAACACATCTTTGACCATAGTGGGTACTTGTACACTGACATTTTCAAGCAACAGACTTTCTGTTAATGCCGATAAATGTTGCTGCACGCTGTTGTTACTGAGGAGAAACCATGGAGATAGGCGTACAGCCAGGAGACTTCTCTTACCTCTCATCGAGAACACTGGTCATCACGGCTGTAGGGATGGAAAGACATCTCTCTAAGGTCCCTCTGAACCCGTGGGCCAGGATGCCAGCAGACACCCAAGGACTCATGACAAACACTAGAGGTCTTCTTTCCTGAAATATATCAAACTCAATGTCAAATCCATAACCGACATACTGCAGCTGAATTCATTGATCATTTAAATGTAAAGTCACTGACATTTCCTTTGAGAAAGAGTGTTTGAATGACTTTACCCACTTCATATGTATATACTGTATTCTAGTCATTGCTCATCCTATATACTGTAACTACTGCTGTACACACCTTTTCTATTCATATACTGTCCATACTGTCTTTATACACCATCATATGTATATTTATTTATATACATTATGCGTAAATATCAGTGGAGGCTGCTGAGGGGAGGACGGCTCATAATAATGGCTGGAACAGAATGGAATGGCATCAAACACATAGAAACCAATTAACATGCCACCAACCTCCTGTGGTATATTTAAGCAATAAGGCCAGAGGAGGTGTGGTATATGGCCAATATACCATGGCTAAGGGCAGTTCTTAAGCACGACCCGAGAGGTGCCTTATTGCTATTATAAACGGCTTACCAACGTAATTAATGCAGTAAAAATAAATGTTTTGTCATACCCGTGGTATACGGTCTGACCCACCCAGTTTATAAATAGTTTTATTCCGGTCTCTGACATCGCTTGTTCTGATATTTCTTAATTTCTTTCTTTGTACTTTTTGTATTATGTGTGTATTGTTATGTATTGCTAGGTATTACTGCATTGTTGGAGTTAGAAACACAAACATTTCACTGCACCTGCAATATAATCTGCAAATCTGATTAAGCGACCAACAAACTCTAATTTTATTTTATTTGCAAAATATATAAGTACTACATGTGCCTTCCTTTCCCTGTTGACTGGCTGACAGTCTTAGAGTTACAGAGTATAAACGTGTTTGTTCCAGCCCAGCACTAACACATCTAATTCAAGTTATCAATGAATCATCAAGATGTTGATTTGATGAGATTTCCTACGAAATACCTGCTGGTAGCAGCAGAGCTGTAGACGCTTGATGAGTTCATTATTGGGGGTGTTCTGATCAGACCAGTGGATCACCTGGACAACAACAGAAACATACTGTACTTTGGCTTCATCGTCCCTCAGAGGTAAGACTGCATTGAGAATCAATAGGTAAAGCTTTCACTATTTTAAAAAGTAGCCTAAATTGATATAGCTATGCAAGTAGTTTGGTTGGTATTTTTAAATACTAGTAACAAAATGAAGATTTTAAGTTACATGGCTAGGAATTCAGCAAATTAAATCAGACTAAATGCGGTAATCATAGACCCTAAAATAAATGCAAGGAGCCAAAGAGATAAATTAATGTGATCAAATAAGTATAACATAAAAAAAGAAAGCTAACTTACCTTACTTAATCCTACAATATATTTGGCCATTTTTAAATGAATTTTATCCAAGTCACTTTTCATAGATTACTTTACAGGTGATAAATATTTTTGCAGAATGTTGTTGCCTATTTTTGGGATGTTTGGGTAAATGTTGTCATGGATTTCAGAACACATTCTAAGCTTGCACATTCTAAACCATTTATGACAAATGTTTTTGAAAACACACAATAATTTTCCCATTGTGACAGAGAATGAATTCTTAATTCTATTATGACAGGTGTCTAGGGGCTCTTTAAGCCTACAGTTATTAGCCTGCCATTTTGAGCAGGCCAAACCTACAGTTATTAGCCTGCCATTTTGAGCAGGCCAAACCTACAGTTATTAGCCTGCCATTTTGACCAGGCCAAACCTACAGATATTAGCCTGCCATTTTGACCAGGCCAAACCTACAGTTATTAGCCTGCCATTTTGACCAGGCCAAACCTACAGTTATTAGCCTGCCATTTTGACCAGGCCAAACCTACAGTTATTAGCCTGCCATTTTGACCAGGCCAAACCTACAGTTATTAGCCTGCCATTTTGACCAGACCAAACCTACATTTATTAGCCTGCCATTTTGACCAGTCCAAACCTACAGTTATTGACCTGCCATTTTGACCAGGCCAAACCTATGTTTTGGGCTACTGTATTTTGTCCAGAGTTTTTCTCATGTGACAGTTGACGCTTTATAAAAACATTCTGAAATAAAACACATCCTTCCGCTATCTAAAGGAATGAATATGACAGTAGGCCCTATGGCTATCTAAGGGAATGAATATGACAGTAGGCCCTATGGCTATCTAAGGGAATGAATATGACAGTAGGCCCTAAGGCTATCTAAAGGAATAAATATGACAGTAGGCCCTATGGCTATCTAAAGGAATGAATATGACAGTAGACCCTATGGCTATCTAAAGGAATGAATATGACAGTAGACCCTATGGCTATCTAAAGGAATGAATATGACAGTAGGCCCTATGGCTATCTAAAGGAATGAATATGACAATACCTATGGCTATCTAAGGGAATGAATATGACAGTAGACCCTATGGCTATCTAAAGGAATGAATATGACAGTAGGCCCTATGGCTATCTAAAGGAATGAATATGACAGTAGGCCCTATGGCTATCTAAAGGAATGAATATGACAGTAGGCCCTATGGCTATCTAAAGGAATGAATATGACAGTAGGCCCTATGGCTATCTAAAGGAATGAATATGACAGTAGGCCCTATGGCTATCTAAAGGAATGAATATGACAGTAGGCCCTATGGCTATCTAAAGGAATGAATATGACAGTAGACCCTATGGCTATCTAAAGGAATGAATATGACAGTAGACCCTATGGCTATCTAAAGGAATGAATATGACAGTAGACCCTATGGCTATCTAAAGGAATGAATATGACAGTAGACCCTATGGCTATCTAAAGGAATGAATATGACAGTAGACCCTATGGCTATTTAAGGGAATAAATATGACAGTAGGCCCTATGGCTATCTAAAGGAATGAATATGACAGTAGGCCCTATGGCTATCTAAGGGAATGAATATGACAGTAGGCCCTATGGCTATCTAAAGGAATGAATATGACAGTAGGCCCTATGGCTATCTAAGGGAATGAATATGACAGTAGGCCCTATGGCTATCTAAAGGAATGAATATGACAGTAGACCCTATGGCTATCTAAAGGAATGAATATGACAGTAGACCCTATGGCTATTTAAGGGAATAAATATGACAGTAGACCCTATGGCTATCTAAAGGAATGAATATGACAGTAGACCCTATGGCTATTTAAGGGAATAAATATGACAGTAGGCCCTATGGCTATCTAAAGGAATGAATATGACAGTAGACCCTATGGCTATCTAAAGGAATGAATATGACAGTAGGCCCTATGGCTATCTAAGGGAATGAATATGACAGTAGGCCCTATGGCTATCTAAAGGAATGAATATGACAGTAGGCCCTATGGCTATCTAAGGGAATGAATATGACAGTAGGCCCTATGGCTATCTAAAGGAATTAATATGACAGTAGACCCTATGGCTATCTAAGGGAATTAATATGACAGTAGGCCCTATGGCTATCTAAAGGAATTAATATGACAGTAGGCCCTATGGCTATCTAAGGGAATGAATATGACAGTAGACCCTATGGATATCTAATGACGTATCTAATGACGTATCTAATGACGTATCTAATGACGTATATCATATGACTATCAACCTTTAATATTGAATTTCTTTCTTCTTTTCTTCTTCTTTAATGACTCACGTTCAATTAACCTTTTTTTATCATGCAGGTCACAGATATACAAGTCTAACATGACATACAGTATAATCAAGCAACCCAGCAGGTGTCTGTCTCCATGTTACTGGTGCAGTATGATTTATATTTCATGTACAGTATACATGTACAGATATACAAGTCTAACATGACATACAGTATAATCAAGCAACCCTGCAGGTGTTTGTCTCCATGTTACTGGTGCAGTATGATTTATATTTCATGTACAGTATACATGTACAGATATACAAGTCTAACATGACATACAGTATTAGCAAACAACCCAGCAGGTGTCTGTCTCCATGTTACTGGTGCAGTATGATTTATATTTCATGTACAGTATACATGTACAGATATACAAGTCTAACATGACATACAGTATTAGCAAACAACCCAGCAGGTGTCTGTCTCCATGTTACCGGTACAGTATGATTTATATTTCATGTACAGTATACATGTACAGATATACAAGTCTAACATGACATACAGTATTAGCAAACCACCCAGCAGGTGTCTGTCTCCATGTTACCGGTACAGTATGATTTATATTTCATGTACAGTATACATGTACAGATATACAAGTCTAACATGACATACAGTATTAGCAAACCACCCAGCAGGTGTCTGTCTCCATGTTACCGGTACAGTATGATTTATATTTCATGTACAGTATACATGGAAAGAGATTCTATTACATCAACCCCCAGGAAAAGGACTAGGTCTATCGTTAAAAAAGGACCTTGAATCTGAGACTACTTTCGGATGCTCTTTGTTTTTGAATGAATATAGTAGAGAGGATATATTATATTTTGGGGAAGTACCCTACTTTAAAGATGCTCTTCAGGCTAAATCATTCTAAATGAACTGGTAGCCTATATTGATGGATTGGAAAAATACCATTGGCAAACTGGTGATATTACAGAATAATATAGGCTAGCTAGTACAATAGTGCTAACTTGTGGTCAGAGCTATCAGTAATGTCAATAATCAAACCCAGCGAGCTTGATTCCGGTTTACCATTGCATCTGGGTTTTGCATTGACTATGGGCCTACATGTCTTTTTTTATATTCAGGACCGAGATAGGTCTGAAGAAAAACAAACACACACACACACACACACACACACACACACACACACACACACAAACACACACACACACACACACACACACACACACACACACACACACACACACACACACACACACACAGCTAACAGTTAATGAATAGAGCCAAATACAGTAAACTCAGTCAGCACTGCTGAAGGAAAAGTAAGTCACATCCTTGTTAGTACCAAAATAACTTCATGCAAACATATCAAGATGTCAAATAAACCATATTAATCATGAACTGTGTGTGCAAGTAGGCTAAGGCCCAAAAACAAACATACAGTGTGTCATATTCAAAATAAGCAAACATATCCAAATGTAACTTCTGACCAATTAGCACAGGGATGCAGCCCGCCCCCTTTTGAAGCCCCTCGGATCAATAAAAGAAAACAATTCGAATAATCAAATAAAATACAATTCCTGGTCTCAACTTACAAGCTAGAATAGTAGAATGCACAGAGAATGTTAAGATTTGGTTGAGAATCAGCAGTTTTTCTGTTGTTATGTCAGTCACTGACTGTCACTCGGTTAGCCATGTCAGCTAACATGTGGCTACGCAGATTCACGAGAAACTGATGACCCTCATGGTGTTTGTAGATTTGTTTGGGCCCCCACCCCCATCAAAGTTGCCCATCGCTGAATTAGCAAATTGATCCCAGGCAGTGACCCCACTCTCCGAGGGTGTCTTAGGGGGAGTTGGGATATGCAAAAACTACATTTCCATTTCACACCTCACACTAGTACAGGTTAACCACTTGTACATGCAGTGAAACAGGACAAATATAAGCACCCGCTATTTTACCTTTTGAGTTGAATGAAACAAAATCTACAAATTGCAAACATTGTAAATATTAGATTAAGCGTGAGTAATTGAGTAAATCCATCTCCCTTGGCCCCGCAGCAGACAGAAAACCAGGCCATCCAGTTTCTCAGCTCTACATCTGTGAAACATACTTTCAGACACTGTCAGGGTTGCTGAGTCCTCGAAGGCACACCTCAATACCTTGCTGTTTAACTGTACCCCAGGGCCCGTATTCACAAAGGATCTCAGAGAAGGACTACATGAATGTGGACCCTGTAGTTTATGTTGACAAACTGAGTCAACAATACCACCATAATGGGAGGTTTTGATATATATTTGACTCTAAATTATGTAAGCTCTCCACTACATCAGACTGGACAGAGATTCATTTTAAAATAATTTTCATTACAATACCACTTGTGCTGAACACACACATTCATACACAGAGACATACAAACTCTATATCACTCACTCTATCACTCACTCTATCACTCTCTTTCTTTATCTCTCTCCCTCTCTGTTATATACACACATACACAGAGAGACACACAAGCTCTCTATCACTCACTCTCTCTCTATCAATCTCTTTCTTTATCTCTCTCTCCCTTTCTATGTTAAATGTATACACACATACAGAGACAGACAGACAGACAGACAGACAGACAGACAGACAGACAGACAGACAGACAGACAGACAGACAGACAGACAGACAGACAGACAGACAGACAGACAGACAGACAGACAGACAGAGAACAAGTATGATAATGAGACCAGAGACCGAGAAAGAGAGCAGTAGAGAAACATAGAGACCTAGAGAGAACAAGATAGACAACGAGCGAGAACAAGACAGAGAACAAGAGAGAGAACGAGAGAGAGACCGAGAGAGAACAAGACAGAGAACAAGAGAGAGAACGAGAGAAAGAACGAGACAGAGAACAAGAGAGAGAACGAGAGCGAGAACGAGAGAGAACGAGAGAGAACAAGACAGAGAACAAGAGAGAGATCGAGAGAGTGAACGATAGAGAGAACAAGAGAAAGAACAAGACAGAGAACAAAAGAGAGAACGAGTGAGAACAAGAGAGAACAAGAGAGAGAACAAGAGAGAGAACAAGAGAGAGAACGAGAGAGAGAACATGAGAGAAAACGAGAGAGAACGATAGAGAGAGAACGAGAGAGAGAATGAGAGAGAACGAGAGAGAACATGAGAAAATGAGAGAGAACGATAGAGAGAGAACGAGAGAGAGAATGAGACAGAGAATGAGAGAGAACGAGAGAGAGAATGAGAGAGAACGAGAGAGAACAAGAGAGAGAACAAGAGAGAGAACGAGAGAGAGAACGAGAGAGAGAACATGAGAGAAAACGAGTGAGAACAAGAGAGAGAACAAGAGAGAGAACAAGATCGAGAGACACTGGTGGGAGATGACCTAACTATTGTGGGAGGTGTGGCATTAGCTCAGATTGGCCTGCCAGTGTCGACAGGGTCTGCCGTGATTCTCATTGATTTACAGGTCCACACATCCCATCAGCTGTATGACAGTGCAATTATAGTGTCTGCCAGGAGCCTCAGCAACTCACAGCATCCCAATGCCGCTCCTCTGCTGTGATCTCTCTGTGATAAAACAGGAGGAACAATGACGGTCCCACCGTGAAGCGAGATGCGTGTGTGAGATCGAGAGAGAGAGAGAGAGAGAGAAAGAGAGAGACAGAGAGAGAGAGAGAGAGAGATCAAAGCTGTTTTAAAACTGTTCAAATGCTTCCTGCAGTCGACTAGGGTGGTCTAGCAGTCTAAGCCACTGCCTCCGGATCACATAATATGTTATTCTTCTGCAGCATATGTTCGGATCCGGTCCACACTCTCCCCTCTATCTTTCCCTTATACCTCTGTCCTATCCAATAAACAAAAACAATTTGAAGAGTTGGCCTGCCCCACTCGTATTTAAATAATAAAATGAAATCACTAATCTAATATGATTGGATAGGGGAAAGTAAGGGTTCAACCTCATAGCTTTCACTAATCCAGATATGTCAAATCAATGATTATTCCTAGGAAGGGATGAAGGAAGGATGCATGTTCAATCTATTTGAGCAGGTCCCTTGTATATATGGGGGCAGGAACAAAACAAAGAAGCAGTATACCCTGTCTGACCGTGTGAAGATTTATCCTTTATTTTTATGTGTTGTTTACAGTGTCATGTCCTGATCTGTTTCACCTGTCCTTGTGCTTGTCTCCACCCCCCTCCAGGTGTCGCCCATCTTCCCTATTATCCCGTGTATTTATATCTGTGTTTTCTTTCTGTCTGGTGCTAGTTGATCTTGTTTGTTCAAGCCTACCAGTGGTTTGTCTCAGCTCCTGGTTTTCCCTAGTCTCTCAATTTCTCGTCCTCCTGGTTTTTGACCTTTGCCTGTCCTGACCCTGTACCCGCCCGCCTGACCCTGCCTGCCATCCTGTACCTTTGCTCCACCTCAGGATTACCGACCCCTGCCTGACCTGACCCTGAGCCTGCCTGCCGTCCTGTACCTTGGCCTCTGCTCTAGATTGCAGACCTCTGCCTGACCTGACCCTGAGCCTGCCTGCCGTCCTGTACCTTGGCCTCTGCTCTGGATTACTGACCTCTGCCTGACCTGACCCTGAGCCTGCCTGCCGTCCTGTACCTTGGCCTCTGCTCTGGATTACCGACCTCTGCCTGACCTGACCCTGAGCCTGCCTGCCGTCCTGTACCTTGGCCTCTGCTCTGGATTATCGACCCCTGCCTGCCTGGACCTGTATTTGTCTGCCCCTGTGGTTACAATAAACATTGTTACTCACACAGTGTGGACTTGGGTCTTACCTTGATTCATTATATGCAGATGAAGAAATCTGGAATGTGCATCCACCACTCTCTCAACTAACCCTTAAGCAAATGTATGGGCACAATGTGTTGTGAGTAAGAGAGAGCCTGGGACTCTAAGGTTCTATCGGCATTTTGACTGAATGTAGTTATTGACATAGCCTTATTCTGTTACATTTTCTCTACCTATATAGTACTCTCTAAATACCCCCAGTGCATGTTGTTCAAAAGGTATACAAGATAAAAATTGTTGACAACATTCAAACCAATGAGGGTTTGAAAATGTAAAGCCAATTATGTCAGAATCATCTTTTAAAACCTTATAGTCCCAAGCTTTCATAATATCATTGGTCCAGCCAGTAGGACACCATAGCAGGAGACGATGGTGGGACATTTGTAAGAAAGACTGTGATTCAAACCCTGCAAGCACATCTGTCTGTACATTACATTTGGTTGGTCATGGCTCCTGGGAGAAGTTTCCCCTAGGCACAGATCAAGGATCAGCTTCCCCTCCCCCATTCCTAACCTTAATCATTAAGCCAAGATCAGTGTCTAGGGTCAATTCACCGTACACTTTGGTCATGAAACAAACAGGAAATTGAGCAAGTAAATACAAAAAATTATATCGGAAGCATATTTTGAAGGAACTACAGTGCATTCGGAAAGTATTAAGAACCCTTGACTTTTTCAACATTGTTATGTTACAGCCTTATTCTAAAATGATTAAATAAATAATTGTCATCAATCTACATACAATATCCCATAATGGCAAAGTGAAAACAGGTTTTTCAATATTTTTGCAAATGTATATATATATTTTTAAATACCTTATTTACATAAGTATTCAGACCCTTTCCTATGACACTTGAAATTGAGCTCAGGTGCATCCTGTTTCCATTGATAATCCTTGTAATGTTTCAACAACTTGATTGGAGTCCACCTGCGGTAAATTCAATTGATTGGACATGATTTGGAAAGGCACACACCAGTTGACAGTGTATGTCAGAACAAAAACCAAGCCATGAGGTCGAAGGAATTGTCCGTAGAGCTCCAAGGCAGGATTGTGTTGAGGCACAGATCTGAGGAAGGGTACCCAAACATTTCTGCAATGGAAAAATTTTGAAACCACCAAGAATCTTCCTAGAGCTGGCCGCCCAGCCAAACTGAGCAATTGGGGGAGAAAGGCCTTGGTCAAGGAAGGACCAAGAACCCAATGGTCACTCGGACAGAGCTCCAGAGTTCCTCTGTGGAGATGGGAGAATCTTCCAGAAGGACAACCATCTCTGCAGCACTTCACCAATTAGGCCAGATGGAAGCGACTCCTCAGTAAAAGGCACATGACAGCCCACTTGGAGTTTGCCAAAAGGCACCTAAAGGACTCTCAGACCATGAGAAACAAGATTGTCTGGTCTGATGAAACCAAGATACGGTGAAGCATGGTGGTGGCAGCATCATGCTGTGGGGATGTTTTTCAGTGGCAGAGATTGGGAGACTAGTCAGGATCAAGGGAAAGATGAACGGAGCAAAGTACAGTGAGATCCTTGATGAAAACCTGCTCCAGAGCGCTCAGGACTTCAGACTTGGGTGAAGTTTCACAACCCTAAGCCCACATTCAAGACAACGCAGGAGTGGCTTTGGGACAAGTCTCTGAATGACCTTGAGTGGCCCAGCCAGAGTCCGGACTTGAACCCAATTGAACATCTCTGGAGGGACCTGAAAATAGCTGTGCAGCAATTCTCCCCATCCTACCTGGCAGAGCTTGAGAGGATCTGTAGAGAAGAATGGGAGAAACTCCTCAAATACAGGTGTGCCAAGCTTGTAGCATCGTACCCAAGAAGACTCGAGGCTGTAATCACTGCCAAAGGTGCTTCAACAAAGTACTGAGTAAAGGGTCTGAATACTTATGTAAATGTGATATTTCGTTTTTTCTTTTTTATACATTTGCAAAAAGAAAAAAAATGTTTTGCTTTGTCATTATGGGGTATTGTGTGTAGATTGATAAGGGAAAAAAACGATGTAATCAATTTTACAATAAGGCTGTAACGTAACAAAATGTGGAAGAAGTCAAGAGGTCTGAATACTTTCTGAATGCACTGTACGTTGTTATTTTCCATATTACCTCGGTAGCTATTTGGATAGCTCCCACTGACTATGAAGCAGACAGTGAACACATTAATGTTGGGGAAATTGGCTGAGACACAGCATTATGGTTAGAGGTACACTTAGGCCAGTGGAGGCTGCTGAGGGGAGAACGGCTCATAATAACGGCTGGAATGGAGCCAATGGAAACCATGTATTTGATGCCATTCCACTTATTCCCCTCCAGCCATTACCACAAGCCCGTCCTCCCCAATTAAGGTGTCACCAACCTCCTGTGACTTAGGCACATCACAGATCTAGGATCATCTATGCTCTTCAGATCCTATCCTCATTAACCATTAGGGAAGATAACTCACAACTGAACTAAGAGCAGTGTCTGATCCTACTTTTCCTTCAGATTACTCCAGTCCAGACCAGACCGACAGCTTGAGTTAAACCAATGCACTTACCAAAGCCTACCTGAGGGTGGTGCTTCACTGGTGATGCAGGCACATGTTGGGAAGACTCACAGCAGTGTTTGAGTGTAGGACTGTGGTTGGGTTTTACAGGCGACTGGGCTCATAGATCCCGTGTGGCTCAGTTGGTAGAGCATGGTGTTTGCAACGCCAGGGTTGTGGGTTTGATTCCCACGGGGGACCAGTACGAAAAAAATAAAATGTATGAAATGTATGCACTCACTAATACTGTAAGTCGCTCTGGATAAGAGCATCTGCTAAATGACTAAAATGTAAATAGATAAAGATGTCCTTTTTGGTTACACATTTCACTCTTCATGCAGCCTTCACTAAACAAGTGTTTCTACTTGTTTTGATTATGACTTTCACTGTGACCACTAAATATTGTGCATGTATGAAGAAACTACTTTTAATGATGGATATTGGTTGTGGTTGTTGGTAAGATAGTAGAGGTGGATGTGTAACCTGTCCTGACAAAGTCCTGTGCATGAGTTGAAGAGTGGAAGAAGCTTCAACGTGGGAGAAAAGTGGAAGAAAAAAGGGAAAGAGAAAGACCCTGCTCAAGGATACTTTCATTAGAAGTAGAAATAGGCCATGTGACCAACAAGGTCTTCTTCTTGGGTGCTCAGACTTTATTGAGCAAACATTGGACCACTAATGAGATAGCATGCCTTATGCATCATTCACCACTTCCTCTTCCTCTAAATAAGGTGATGTTCAATTAAATGTCAGTGTAGTTTAGTTTCTAATCTGCCTCACTGCATTTAACTGTAACAGCACGTACACACACACACACATGCATGCATGTACACACACACACACACACACACACACACACACACACGCACACACACACACACACAGAAACAGAAACACATATGTGTTACAGGTCACCGTTTTGGGACTGGTGCAGCAGATAATAGTTCCTAAATGATGAAACAGGAGAGCGTGGCTTCTCTTTCAAAGCTTCTCTCAATTATTTTATTCAATATTCTCTCAAGTGCAAATCGTCTTTTTCTGTCTTTTCATTGTGTTTCAATGTTTTTTTTTGTTTTTTGATTAAAGTGTATTTAATAATTTGTCTCATAAATCCCTGACATATTATTTCATAAACATCAAAAATACATCAATTAACACATAAAAAAATATTAAATTACAATCCAATTCACATCCTAAAATTCTTTACATTTATACCTCAAACACATTTACTCTTAACTTTAATTCACCTGTTTAGGTTATAATTATGTAGGTGACTGTTGCCCACTAAAGCGCCATTGGAAACTCTAAAACATGAAAGCCTTTAAAGACTGGTAAAACTCATTAGAAGTTACTTTAAACTCATGCTCAAAATACATTCACCCAGTGTAAGAAGGGTTAATAAAAAGACAAGACTATTGCAAATGACATTAATGCTAATTATTGGAAAATGACTGAACAAGCTAGCATAGCGCTAACCAAAGCTAGCAAACAACTGACCGGAGCTAGCAAACAGCTAACCGGAACTAGCCAAAAGCTAACCAGAGCTAGCTAATAACGAGTCGGAGCTAGCTCTAAACTAGCTCTGGTTCTTAAACATCACAGTTACAACATTCAATTATCTAAACCCTTAGGATATTGTCAGGAGTGTCTTTTTCAAAAATAAAAATGTTCAGGAGTTAACAATTCGTTTTTTTCTAGATCACAGGAATGCACCGCCATCATTTCATTTTACACTCGACATGAATTTTCTGTCTTCAACAGGCAAGTTACAAAACTATATTGTGGCATTCTGTGTATTTTTGCACTTTACTGACCTGTAACACAGGATAAATGATGAAACAGGAGAACATGGCATCTCTTTCAAAGGTTCTCTCAATTACGAGAACACACAGGTGCGGGATCCCATATAGTCTGGCAGTCTCTATGGGGGTGCCACAGGGTTCAATTCTCGGGCCGACTCTCTTCTCTGTATACATCAATGATGTTGCTCTTGCTGCTGGTGATTGTCTGATCCACCTCTACGCAGACGACACCATTCTGTATACTTCTGGCCCTTCTTTGGACACTGTGTTAACAACCCTCCAGACGAGCTTCAATGCCATACAACTCTCCTTCCGTGGCCTCCAACTGCTCTTAAATGCAAGTAAAACTAAATGCATGCTCTTCAACCGATCGCTGTCTGCACCTGCCCACCCGTCCAGCGTCACTACTCTGGACGGTTCTGACTTAGAATATGTGGACAACTATAAATACCTAGGTGTCTGGTTAGACTGTAAACTCTCCTTCCAGACTCACATTAAGCATCTCCAGTCCAAAATTAAATCTAGAATCGGCTTCCTATTTCACAACAAAGCATCCTTCACTCATGCTGCCAAACATACCCTCGTAAAACTGACCATCCTACCGTTTCTCAACTTCGGCAATGTCATTTACAAAATAGCCTCCAACACTCTACTCAACAAATTGGATGCAGTCTATCACAGTGCCATCCGTTTTGTCACCAAAGCCCCATATACGGCCCACCACTGTGACCTGTGCGCTCTCGTTGGTTGGCCCTCGCTTCATACTCGTCGCCAAACCCACTGGCTCCAGGTCATCTACAAGTCTTTGCTAAGTAAAGCCCCGCCTTATCTCAGCTCACTGGTCACCATAGCAGTACCCACCCGTAGCACGTGCTCCAGCAGGTATATTTCACTGGTCACCCCCTAAGCCAATTTCTCCTTTGGCCGCCTCTCCTTCCAGTTCTCTGCTGCCAATGACTGGAACGAACTGCAAAAATCACTGAAGCTGGAGACTCATATCTCCCTCACTAACTTAAAGCACCAGCTGTCAGAGCAGCTCACAGATCACTGCACCTGTACATAGCCCATCTGTAAATAGCCCATCCAACTACCTCATCCCCATACTGTATTTATTTATTTATCTTGCTCCTTTGCACCCCAGTATCTCTACTTGCACATTCATCTACTGCACATCTATCACTCCAGTGTTTAATTGCAATATTGTAATTACTTCGCCACCATGGCCTATTTATTGTCTTACCTCCCTTATCTTACCTCATTTGCACACAATGTATGTAGACTTTTTTTCCACTGTATTATTGACTGTATGTTTGTTTATTCCATGTGTAACTCTGTGTTGTTGTATGTGTCGAACTGCTTTGCTTTATCTTGGCCAGGTCGCAGTTGTAAATGAGAACTTGTTCTCAACTAGCCTACCTGGTTAAATGAAGGTGAAATAAAAAATAAAACAAATAAAATAAAAAGTCCCAGTGTGAAGCGAACATGTCTCACTGCCCCCTACTGGCCAACAGGTGTATAAACGCATCGAAATGGCAAAACCTTGGAGGACTGACATTTCAGTAAAAGTATTCTTCCCCAATACAAAGAAAATACATAAACACAAATGTGACCATACATTTTGTGTGCACCACATATGCATGGGTGCACATACCCCCCCCCCCCCCACACATACACACACACAATATGTATGACACACACACAGCTTCATCACATGAAATTCATGTATTTACTTTAAGCTATAAGCATTGAGAAATGAATTATGCAAGAGAACTGTTCATTTAGGGTAAACTGCAGCCCCGCCCAGGGGAGCTCAGTTTTTTATAGCTCAGTGTTGTGACAGACAATACATCCCCTCTAACCAATAACAGCCACCACACCTATCAGGAAGTAAGAAGAGACAAGTTTAGAGTTTATAATTAATCCACTGTTTATCTAACCCACAGTGGTACAGCTCCAGGGGCTAAATCTAGGTTGAATGAAAACATTAGAGTGATGGGGAACGTTAAAGGACATCATGTCAAGTAATTCGTCAAACAACTTGTTGTTTTATTACATACAACCTGTTATTGTATTACAGAGTGATGACCACATCTGATTCAGTGTAGGCTAGGCCTATTCAGAAATGTTGACAAAATAGATGGTAGATATTGTAGTTCCATGTTAATAACATTGTTGTTTACATTTTTACATTTTTTACATGTGTTTGTCCTTAATGAAAACAATTGCATACTAATATATATATATATATATATATTAGTAATATATATATATATATTAGTATGCAATTGTTTTGGGATAGTGGGTGTAGTAGTGGGATAGTGGGATAGTGGGTGTAGTAAGTTATTCATAAAAAAACACAAATGAGGGTGACAAAAAGGAAACAATTCCATGTGTTTTATTCCGCCTGTATAGGAATGCTTTATACAATCTGTTTTATTGGTCTTGCAGTGCTGTGTTTTTATCATGAGTTCAGGACGATGGTTTTATGGCGTCATTCATTGTGCCAAAGGACAAGCTTACTTCTCACAGTTATACAATAAGTTACTGTGTTGGTGACAGAGACAGTGCGAAGTTTAAAGGTGCTCACTCACATTTGCACTGCGTAAACACTTGAGAAAATGACTAGTCTACATCAATTTGTTACGGCCTTCACTGCGACTAAGGGATTCAGTTCGATTGACATACCCTGTCTATCGACGCGCTGAGGCATTCAGGGACTTACCGGAAACCAAACTTTTTCTTCAAACTTGTTTCGTAGCTGAGTCGAAAGCGTCGAAAGAGGAAAGAAAGAGACAAGACCGTTCCGCGTCCAAACTTTTACAGTTCCTTATTTTCTTCCTCATATTCGCGTCATGTTGGATAATAGTTGGTTGCTGTCTAAAATAAGTGAAATACTGACTTTTTGTCAAGGATAACGGCCGCCGTCGAGTGTTATTCCTCCACATATATAGTATAACGGATATTCGTTTTTATCATGGAAGACGTGAGTATTCAGTCTATTGCATTGTTCTGATGGGCGGCATTGGTGGAATCTGGGTCGGCTATGGTTGGTTTTAAATGAAATAAAGGCTACCAGTCTAATGAAAGTTTAACCTTAGTAAAGATTCTCAGTGGCGACATAGGTCAATCAAAACACTCACGGAGGAGTAGGAAAGTAGTCTAAAACTCATCATCATTCAAGGTCAGAAAAAAACCCAGTAAAAAGAGCAATGTAGCCTAGATATAAACCAATCCGCAGTTTATTGGATGGACACTACACACTACAAATAGCCTGTTGAAGTATCGGCGAAGAAAATAATAATGTGTGTTTCATCAAACTGATTTTCAATGCGCCAATGCGTCAATAGGCTCCAACAACTCATCGTACTTCTCACCGTTCAAACTCAGGTGCCAGCAGCTGTTAAAGCCACGCACCTGACAACCTGTTGCTTTCAACGGTAGCCCACTGCTGCTACTCGGCATTTACAGTGGTCTCTATCGCCCCTCCGTTGCTGGGTGCTGCCCCGTAGCCATGGAGATGTTAGGGGAGGAGGAGGAGGGGATAAGAACTGGATTTTTACATTGTAATAACTACATTGTAGCCTACATTGTAGCTATTTGGATACATTGTAGCCTACAGGGTTGCAGGGTTGGGTAGGTTACTTTCTAAATGTAATCGGTTACAGTAGGGTGGTGCACAATTGGCCCAGTATCATCCGGGTATGGCGGGTGTAGGTCATCATTGTAAATATGAATTTCTTCTTAACTGACTTGCCTAGTTAAATACATTTTCAATAAAAAAATATATTAAAAAAACAGTACTAGTTACCTGTCCAAAATTATTATCAGTAACATAAATTTAGTATTAACCAAATTCAGTAACATAATCTGATTACTTTCTGTTACTTTTTGATTACTTTCCCCTTAAGAGGCATTAGAAGAAGACAAAAATGATCCATCAAACACATTTGGTGTGTCATCGTAGAGGTCTCTGAACTTATGGTCACACTTGCTCAGGTGGAACAAACTTAAACTTGCGCCTTTTTTCAATGCTGATTTGAATGTCATTGAGAAAACAAACATCCTTTCTGAATTTAATCCAAGATGTAATGATCTAGTTTTTCAAAGTATCTGTAATCAGATTACAATAGTTTTACTGGTAAAGTATCTGATTACAGTTACAGTTATTTTCAAACCGATAACATGTAACCCAACCCTGACCCTACATTATAGCCTACTGTTTAGATAAAACTGTAGCCTAGCCCTCCGGTACAGTAACTGATCCAGTGTCAGCTCTTGGGTCAAGCTCTTAATGAATATGTTGGGGTAGGCCTATGTGTTATGGAGAGCTGATCTCAAATCAGTTATTGAATGTGAAGAAAGTCACCATACCTACAACCATGGTCAGTAGCCCTACACCGCAGTGTTGTCTGGGGATGCAATGCAGCTTGGGTCAGACTGAAAGAACTACTGAGTCACCTAATATGTCAGGCTCTTGTCCTATCCTGAATGAGTGTCCTTCAATTCAAGAGAAATTCTAAATAGGCTAGTTAGACCAGAAGAAGATGCACATGTACTGCTTTTAAATCTTCCTCTGGATGACTTTTTTCCCTTCTTTTGTTTTACACATGAAAGAATGTAGTGAAGTTAAAAGAGTTGTCCTGAACTGACAAGCATTGAGCTGTGTGTTTTAAAGCTGTCTTTATGGGATAAATAGGCCTACAGTATGTGCAACAACTCACATAGCAGCTCAAAGTTGCAAGCCGTAGATGACATTGAGGCAAGTTTCCGGAAGCTGCTACTAGAATGAGGAAGTTGAACAGAGCAGTAAAACAGTAAATCAATAAAAATTGTCTACTTTGCAACTTTTTGCACACGCACATATACACATGCTGGTGCAAACACATACACACACACACACACACACACACACACACACACACACACACACACACACACACACATATACACATGCTTGTGCAAACACATACACACACACATATACACACGCTGGTGCAAACACATACACACACATATACACACGTTGGTGCAAACGCATACAGACACACACACACACACGCGCGTGCGCATGCGATGCAGTGAAACTCTTGTCAGAGTAGCCTATAATCTCTGTTAACCCAGAAGTCAGCTGCATGGTTAACTTCTGTGTTCATACAAATTGAGAGTTCTGGCAGAAACGAAGTCCCCCCCCATGTGGGCACAGGCACGAAGCAATCAAGACGAAGCGGTTTAAGCACCGCCTTCACCCAATCCTGATATGTCCAAATAACCAGTGACAAAACCCCAAAAACGGAACTAATGCTGCTGTTATCTCCCGCATCCCAGTCAGTCCTGGCAGATTCTCTCAGTCTACATGCAGAGTCACGGGAGATGAAGTACTATGGAATGTAAATTCATGGTAAAAAAGTAGTATACCCAGCCAGTATGGTACTTCTAGGAACTTCTCTCAGCTACATAAACATTGATTTAAACAACTGTATCACAAAATGACGTGGAACAATTGAGTTTAAAAGTAAATGTTCTTAGTGACCTCAGAAGACCCCTTGCACACAGAGGTTTAGCCCTTAGCAGCACTATCCTATTACAGTAGTGTAGTATTAGTGTGGTGTTAGTGTAGTATTAGTGTAGTGTTTGTGTAGTGTTAGTGTAGTGTTAGTGTAGTCTTAGTGTAGTGTTAGTGTAGTGTTTGTGTAGTATTAGTGTAGTGTTAGTGTAGTATTAGTGTAGTATTAGTGTAGTGTTTGTGTAGTATCAGTGTAGTGTTGGTGTAGTGTTAGTGTAGTGTTGGTGTAGTGTTAGTGTAGTATTAGTATAGTGTTAGTGTAGTATTAGTGTAGTGTCGGTGTAGTGTTAGTGTAGTGTTAGTGTAGTGTTAGTGTAGCATTAGTGTAGTATTAGTGCAGTGTTAGTGTAGTATTAGTGTAGTGTTAGCGTAGTATTAGCGTAGTGTTAGTGTAGTGTTAGTGTAGTATTGGTTTAGTGTTAGTGCAGTGTTAGTGCAGTGTTAGTGTAGTATTAGTGTAGTATTAGTGTAGTGTTAGTGTAGTATTAGTGTAGTATTAGTGTAGGGTTAGTGTAGTATTAGTGTAGTGTTAGTGTAGTATTAGTGTAGTGTTAGTGTTGTGTTAGTGTAGTGTTAGTGTAGTATTAGTGCAGTGTTAGTGTAGTGTTAGTGTAGTATTAGTGTAGTGTTAGTGTAGTATTAGTGTGGTGTTAGTGTTAGTGTAGTATTAGTGTAGTATTATTGTAGTGTTAGTATTGTATTAGTGTAGTGTTAGTGTAGTATTGGTGTAGTGTTAGTGTAGTATTAGTGTAGTGTTAGTGTAGTATTAGTGTAGTATTATTGTAGTATTAGTGTAGTGTTAGTGTTGTATTAGTGTAGTGTTAGTGTAGTATTGGTGTAGTATTAGTGTAGTGTTAGTGTTAGTGTAGTGTTAGTTTAGTGTTAGTGTAGTATTAGTGTAGTGTTAGTGTAGTGTTAGTGTAGTGTTCGTGTAGTGTTAGTGTAGTATTAGTGTAGTGTTAGTGTTAGTGTAGTGTTAGTTTAGTGTTAGTGTAGTATTAGTGTAGTGTTAGTGTGGTGTTAGTGTTAGTGTAGTGTTAGTTTAGTGTTTGTGTAGTATTAGTCCAGTGTTAGTGTAGTGTTAGTGTAGTATTAGTGTAGTGTTCGTGTAGTGTTAGTGTAGTATTAGTGTAGTGTTAGTGTAGTGTTAGTGTAGTGTTAGTGTAGTATTAGTGTAGTGTTAGTGTAGTGTAGTGTTAGTGTAGTATTAGTGTAGTGGTAGTGTTAGTGTAGTGTAGTGTTAGTGTAGTATTAGTGTAGTGTTAGTGTAGTGTTAGTGTAGTATTAGTGTAGTATTAGTGTAGGGTTAGTGTAGTATTAGTGTAGTGTTAGTGTAGTATTAGTGTAGTGTTCGTGTAGTGTTAGTGTAGTATTAGTGTAGTATTAGTGTAGTGTTAGTGTAGTGTTAGTGTAGTGTAGTGTCAGTGTAGTGTAAGTGTAGTGTAGTGTTAGTGTAGTATTAGTGTAGTGTTAGTGTAGTGTTAGTGTAGTATTAGTGTAGTGTTCGTGTAGTGTTAGTGTAGTATTAGTGTAGTATTAGTGTAGTGTTAGTGTAGTGTTAGTGTAGTATTAGTGTAGTGTTAGTGTAGTGTAGTGTTAGTGTAGTGTTAGTGTAGTGTAGTGTTAGTGTAGTATTAGTGTAGTGTTAGTGTAGTGTTAGTGTAGTGTAGTGTTAGTGTAGTATTAGTGTAGTGTTAGTGTAGTGTTAGTGTAGTGTTAGTGTAGTCTTACATAATTAACCAGAGTGCAGGGGTGAGATAAGGACCACCATGCAGTCAAGGTTTATACTACAGGGGTGCCTGGCAGTCCCATAACAAATCAGGACACGTTCATAAACATGAAATATTAACACAACACCTCCAGAAATGTTAAAGGTACAACCTGTAATTTGACCAGCCTGACCCTGCCACTTGGTTTGGTAAACTGAGGGATGAGGCTGGAGAAATGGAACCACTCTCATATTCAGATGGACTATGAATTCCAAGACTAACAGTCCATAAGAATGACTTATAGTGTTAACCATATGTTCAAGATATACATGGTGTGTTTATAATGGTTTATTGTAAAGACCAAGGGCCAGTTTAATGGAAACTGACCTGTTAGTCCTGGACTAGGCCTGGAAACTAGCCCCGAGAGGCAATCAAGTCAGCTATCACAATGTTTTCACATTAGTATAACTATATGAACAGCTGGACTAACCACACTGAATGCCCTATATGTAGCTATACTAATGTGATCTTAATTGGTAAATGAAAGACCCTATTAGGTAGGACTGGCGGAAAGGGTTCAGCTGTGTGTCTGTGCAGTCTCTCTTGGTAGATGTTTCCTATAGCAGATCTAGGATCAGCTTACCCTACCCACACATTTCACCTTAATCATTAGGGTTAAAAACTCAACACTGTCCTCAGATCAGTGTTTATGGGCAACTTCATTCAAGTCCTCTGAGTCACAGTGAGTGTGAGCAATAGGTTGACAGGCCATACCTCGTGGGCCGGGTTTATATACACCGGTGTGACTGGACAGTGTCTGGCGGCTCAGTGAAGGCCACTGTCTGTCTAGCTGCCTGTTATACACATCTGTTTTAGCACTCTGTCACTGACCCCTCCCCCTCCCCCCTCCCCTCTCCCCTCTCCCCTCTCCCTCTCCCCTCTCCCCTCATCCTCTCGCTTCAGTCTATCTTTCTATCTCTGACTCTTTCTCTGTCTGTTTTCTCAACCCCTCACTTTACCCTTCTTCAGTAATTGTCAGTCACGTTCTGCTGTTGCTGAATGGCCTGGAAGCATGGCCATGGTGTTTGTCAGCCTGCCGGACCACATTGGATTCTGAGGAAACAGACTTGCACATTATGTGAGGAAAACAATTAACCCTCTTTGACCACCGCTCAGCCCTGTGCTGCACAATAGTCCATTTCTGACCGTCGTTTCCCAGCATTTGGACTTGTGCTGCACAATGGTTGTGTGTGTGTCAGTGTGTGTAACTGAGTACCCTCTGAAACTCTGATGGTGTTGTTGGTGTGTGTGTGCGTGTGTGTGCGTGTGTGTGTGTGTGTGTGTGTGTGTGTGTGTGTGTGTGTGTGTGTGTGTGTGTGCAAGAGGGTATTTCTTTTGGACTTCCTCTTGTTCGTTAGTGTTTTTGAGAGCTCTACATCTCTCCTATTCCACCCCCTCTCACCTCTCCCCCCCTCTCTCACCTCTCCCCCCTCTCTCACCTCTCCCCCCCTCTCTCACCTCTCCCCCCTCTCTCACCTCTCCCCCCCTCTCTCACCTCTCCCCCCTCTCACCTCTCCCCCCTCTCTCACCTCTCCCCCCCTCTCACCTCTCCCCCCTCTCTCACCTCTCCCCCCCCTCTCACCTCTCCCCCCTCTCTCACCTCTCCCCCCTCTCTCACCTCTCCCCCTCTCTCACCTCTCCCCCCCTCTCTCACCTCTCCCCCCTCTCTCACCTCTCCCCCCTCTCTCACCTCTCCCCCTCTCTCACCTCTCCCCCCTCTCTCACCTCTACCCAGCTCTCTCACCTCTCCCCCCTCTCTCACCTCTCCCCCCCTCTCTCACCTCTCCCCCTCTCCACCTCTCCCCCTCTCTCACCTCTCCCCCCTCTCTCTCACCTCTCCCCCCTCTCTCACCTCTCCCCCCTCTCTCACCTCCCCCCTCTCTCACCTCTCCCCGCTCTCTCACCTCTCCCCCCTCTCTCACCTCTCCCCCCTCTCTCACCTCTCCCCCCTCTCTCACCTCTCCCCCTCTCTCACCTCTCCCGCTCTCTCACCTCTCCCCTCTCTCACCTCTCCCCCTCTCTCACCTCTCCCCCTCTCTCACCTCTCTCCCCCCTCTCTCACCTCTCCCCCCTCTCTCACCTCTCCCCCGCCTCTCCATCACCTCCTCCCCCCTCTCTCACCTCTCCCCCCTCTCTCACCTCTCCCCTCTCTCACCTCTCCCCTCTCCCCTCCTCTCTCCCCTCTCCCCCTCTCTCCCCCTCTCTCACCTCTCCCCCCCTCTCTCACCTCTCCCCCTCTCTCACCTCTCCCCCTCTCTCACCTCTCCCCCCTCTCTCACCTCTACCCAGCTCTCTCACCTCTCCCCCCTCTCTCACCTCTCCCCCTCTCTCACCTCTCCCCCCTCTCTCACCTCTCCCCCTCTCTCATCTCTCCCCCTCTCCTCTCCCCCCTCTCTCACCTCTCCCCCTCTCTCACCTCTCCCCCTCTCTCACCTCTCCCCGCTCTCTCACCTCTCCCCCTCTCTCACCTCTACCCAGCTCTCTCCCCTCTCCCCCCTCTCTCACCTCTCCCCCTCTCTCCCTCTCCCCCCTCTCTCACCTCTACCCAGCTCTCTCACCTCTCCCCCTCTCTCACCTCTCCTCTCTCTCACCTCTCCCCCCCTCTCTCACCTCTCCCCCTCTCTCACCTCTCCCCCCCTCTCTCACCTCTCCCCCTCTCTCACCTCTCCCCTCTCTCACCTCTCCCCGCTCTCTCACCTCTCCCCCTCTCTCACCTCTCCCCCCTCTCTCACCTCTCCCCGCTCTCTCACCTCTCCCCCCTCTCTCACCTCTACCCAGCTCTCTCACCTCTCCCCTCTCTCACCTCTCCCCCCCTCTCTCACCTCTCCCCCTCTCTCACCTCTCCCCGCTCCTCCCCCTCTCCCCCCTCTCTCACCTCTCCCCCTCTCTCACCTCTCCCCCCTCTCTCACCTCTCCCCCCTCTCTCACCTCTCCCCCCCCTCTCTCACCTCTCCCCCGCTCTCTCACCTCTCCCCCCTCTCTCACCTCTCCCCCTCTCTCCCCTCTCCCCCCCCCTCTCACCTCTCCCCCTCTCTCACCTCTCCCCCTCTCCCCTCCCCCTCTCTCACCTCTCCCCCCTCTCTCACCTCTCCCCGCTCTCTCACCTCTCCCCCCTCTCTCACCTCTCCCCCTCTCTCACCTCTCCCCCCTCTCTCACCTCTCCCCCTCTCTCCACCTCCTCCCCCCCTCTCTCACCTCTCCCCTCCCGCTCTCTCACCTCTCCCCCCTCTCTCCCCTCTCCCTCTCCCCCTCTCTCACCTCTCCCCCTCTCGCACCTCCCCCCCTCTCCACCTCGCTCACAACCTTTCATCACCTCTTCCCCCCTCTCCCACCTCCCCCTCTCTCACCATCTCCCCGCTCTCTCACATCTCCCCGCTCTCTCACCTCTCCCCCGCTCTCACCTCTCCATCACCTCTCCCCCCTCTCTCACCTCTCCCCGCTCGCCTCACGCTCTCCCCGCATCTCTCACCTCTCCCCCCTCTCGCACCTCTCCCCCCTCTCTCTCCCCTCTCCCCCCTTCCTCTCACCTCTCCCCCCTCTCTCACCCCCCCCCCTCTCTCACCTCTCCCCCTCTCTCACCTCTCCCCCTCTCTCACCTCTCCCCCCTCTCTCACCTCTCCCCCCCTCTCTCACCTCTCCCCAGCTCTCTCACCTCTCCCCCCTCTCTCACCTCTCCCCAGCTCTCTCAATTCAATTTAAGGGTTTTTATTGACACTGGAAACATATGTTTTCATTGTCAAAGCAAGTGAAATAGATAAACAAAGTGAAATAAACAATACAAATAAAATGAACAGTAAACATTACACTCACAAAAGTTCCAAATGAATAAATACAATGTCAAATGTCTTATTATGTCTATTTACAGTGTTGTAATGATGTGCAAATAGTTAAAGTACACCTTTCCCACTTCCCCTCTTCCCCACTCTCTCAAAGGAAACTAAGGTTTCTTCTCTCCTCTCTCCCACTTCCCCTCTTCCCCACTCTCTCAAAGGAAACTACGGTGTCTTCTCTCCTCTCTCCCACTTCCCCTCTTCCCCACTCTCTCAAAGGAAACTAAGGTGTCTTCTCTCCTCTCTCCCACTTCCCCTCTTCCCCACTCTCTCAAAGGAAACTAAGGTGTCTTCTCTCCTCTCTCCCCTCTTCCCCTCTTCCCCACTCTCTCAAAGGAAACTAAGGTGTCTTCTCTCCTCTCTCCCACTTCCCCTCTTCCCCACTCTCTCAAAGGAAACTAAGGTGTCTTCTCTCCTCTCTCCCACTTCCCCTCTTCCCCACTCTCTCAAAGGAAACTAAGGTGTCTTCTCTCCTCTCTCCCACTTCCCCTCTTCCCCACTCTCTCAAAGGAAACTAAGGTGTCTTCTCTCCTCTCTCCCACTTCCCCTCTTCCCCACTCTCTCAAAGGAAACTAAGGTGTCTTCTCTCCTCTCTCCCACTTCCCCTCTTCCCCACTCTCTCAAAGGAAACTAAGGTGTCTTCTCTCCTCTCTCCCACTTCCCCTCTTCCCCACTCTCTCAAAGGAAACTAAGGTGTCTTCTCTCCTCTCTCCCACTTCCCCTCTTCCCCACTCTCTCAAAGGAAACTAAGGTGTCTTCTCTCCTCTCTCCCACTTCCCCTCTTCCCCACTCTCTCAAAGGAAACTACGGTGTCTTCTCTCCTCTCTCCCACTTCCCCTCTTCCCCACTCTCTCAAAGGAAACTAAGGTGTCTTCTCTCCTCTCTCCCACTTCCCCTCTTCCCCACTCTCTCAAAGGAAACTACGGTGTCTTCTCTCCTCTCTCCCACTTCCCCTCTTCCCCACTCTCTCAAAGGAAACTACGGTGTCTTCTCTCCTCTCTCCCACTTCCCCTCTTCCCCACTCTCTCAAAGGAAACTACGGTGTCTTCTCTCCTCTCTCCCACTTCCCCTCTTCCCCACTCTCTCAAAGGAAACTACGGTGTCTTCTCTCCTCTCTCCCACTTCCCCTCTTCCCCACTCTCTCAAAGGAAACTACGGTGTCTTCTCTCCTCTCTCCCACTTCCCCTCTTCCTCACTCTCTCAAAGGAAACTACGGTGTCTTCTCTCCTCTCTCCCACTTCCCCTAATAGCTAGCTAAGTCAACCAGTGGATAGGGGAGACCTTGTTAACTCAGATGATGTTGATTAGGACGTGTGGTGAGTTCAAGCAGGGCAGGTCAGCATGGAACTCAATTCATCCCAGATGGAGCCTCCTCCTCCCTGTTTAAGACTTTATAAGAAACACATGTCGGCTAAGGTGTGCCTTCTTTAAGGCCTTGAAATCAGGGCTCGGCCTCGGCCCATTTGGGATGGTTATTGAGAGAGTTGTAAAGTGAATCAGATATTGCAAAGGCATAAGAAAGGGGAGCTTTTGGGTTTGGCTTGGGCTTGGTTTTTGGGTTAGGTTTTCTCATGTGAAATGCGAATTTGGAAGAAAGACATCCATTTATGACACAATAACAAAGCTTGGCCCAGTACAGTTTTATATTAAATGTGTATTTGCTTGTCTTATTTCAAACATCCTCAGAGAGGCACAAACCTGTGTAAACTTCAACTTCATAATGTAACACACTTACATGCTAACATACGATAGTCATTATCAGATGTCATTTTGGGATGTCCACTGATTAACCAAGCATCTCCTCCTGTGGGAGTCAATATGTGGTAAAGCTAAAAGCACATCCATGTTTGGAGCTGTTACACATTCTGGCATGTTCAGCTTGCAAACTAGCTAATACTGCTAAGGTTGCTTGCAACAATGGCCGACACCACAGAGCTCTGTGAGCCTCCAACCAGTAAGCTCAGTTGGGATAACTAGCCAACATGGCTAATGTTGCCACTTGCCACAATGATAACTGCACAATCAAGGAAACAGAGACTCAGGGAAACTGTTGCACTTTTACCAGCATGTTGAGTTTGGTTAACTAGCCAACATGGCTAATGTTGCCACATGCCACAATGTTGTATGACGTGAGTCCATTAAACTGTTGCACCTAACAGCATTCGCTCACTTTAGCTAACTATGCTAGCCGATGTTAAGCTGCATAATGGAAGACACAGAGTCAAGCCAACTGTGCTGTAGTGTAAAACATCTCTTCTGTAATGTACACTCTTAGGAAAAGAAGATGCAATCTAGAACCTAAAATGGTTCTTCGGCTGTCCCCATAGGAGAACCCTTTGAAGAACCCTTTTTGGTTCCAGGAAGAACCCCTTTGAGTGCCATATACAACCCTTTACAGAGAGGGTTCTACATGAAACCCAAAATAGTTCTACCTGGAACAAAAAAGGGTTCTACCTGGAACCAAAAAGGGTTCTACCTGGAACAAAAAAGGGTTCTACCTGGAACCAAAAAGGCTTCTCCTATGAGGACAGCCGAAGAACAATTTTGGAACCCTTTTTCTAAGAGTGTAGATGTATCCAGCACCACACCCAGCATTATTGGCAGGGGTGAGCTGTACTGTCAGGCATTGTACAGTACACTGTGATGTGTTCCGCTTTCCCCTGGCCTGGCCTTCAGTGTGTGTGTGTGTGTCAGAGAGACAAAGGCCAATCAGTGCTTTCCTCTTTCACTTAGAGACAGCGATGCATGCCATGTCCCCTCTCTCTCATGTCTCTGTTTTCTGTACAGTGCACTGTGGAAGATGAATGACTGCCTTTTATCTCTCTCTTTTTCTCTCTCTTTCCTTCTCTCTTTCTCTCTCTAGACATCTCTGTATTTCCCTCCCTCTTTCTCTCTCTTCCTCTTTCATTCCTCTATCACCTCTAACCTTCTCCCTTCATCTCTTTCTAACTCCTTTAACCTCTCTGTGTCACTCCCCCTCTCTCTCTAGGCCTTTCCTCTCCTCACAGCTGTACCTTTCCTCTGTGTGCAGAGCGGAGCCACTCTTCTCAGTGCTGTCACAGTGAAAGTGGAAAAACAGCTCGATGACCCTTTAAAAAGACATCCTGTGGAATTTCCTCCAATAGATTCGGAGTGCCTGGGAATTTTAGACAGGCACCTGCAGTTGTTTGTGTTTTATTCTGTAATAAAAGAGGACCAGTCAATTTGCTGCACAGTGTCTCCTAAAGGAGTTTGAGGTAGATAGTGCTGTGAGCTTTTGTTTTACATTGTTGTTTCTTCATTGGTTAATATTACAAACGCAATACACTCTTTTTCAGTGCTGGAAGTTTCATACTATGTTTTGTAGTAACTGAGTAGCATAGAAAGACATTGTGATAGAAAGACATTGTGCTGCAGCTACTCTACAGTAATCCTCTGGAACTGTAGTCAGCTTTCTCAGGTCTCAATACACTGGTCTGGACTGGTATCTCCACTTATGAACAGCTCCATTTAACAACAGGGCGGTGTTCATTAAGCACGAAATGGAAGAAAACGGAATGAAACAGGGATGGAATACCTGGCTCTTTTTTTGTTTTCTGTTGCAAAACATTTTACAACATTTTTGTTGTGTGCCATTATGAACAAAACCCTGGCATTCTGCTTCAGATCTGTCCTGTTTCCCGATAGTGATGGAACTTAGGCTTACAAGTGTTTTAACAATGCATATTTCCTACAATGGCTGAAGATGTAACATACGTTTCCAAAAACACCAATCAGAGAGAACGTTTGCTAAGTGCGTCGTTGAGGCATTTGTCCATACTGATGCCCCATTTACATTGTGACGTATTTCATTGCGCTGTACGTCATCTTCATGCAAGCTCGTTCTGCTACTGGACGGAGAGCATAGGGTTTCACAACCAATGCAAGACAAGATGGAGGAGAGCCTAGTCTCTCGGCAGAGATCACATTTATTTTGGGAGATTGCAAAATATGACCTTTTCATTTAAGACAGGAGAAACATATTGTTTCAGTTGATAATAAAACATGTTTAGTTTAGTTACTTTTTCATCAACTTGTTTCCATAATTTTCTAGCAAGTCAAGCTATCTTACAGAGCAGCTAGCCAGCTAGCTAAAAGCTAGGCTATACTGTAGCTAGCGACCTCCACCTAATAATTATCAATGAATAAACTAAAACGGCAACAGTCATAAACATAATTTTTACATACTATTAAAATACTACTGACTTATACGAATGGGTCATTTTTTACAAGTTGCTAGCTATCCTATAAACTCATCATGGAAAACCACATATGTGATTCTATGTTTAGCAGGGATCTTCTGTGTATAAAGTGACGCGGGAGGGCAGAAAAGCATCTTAGCTGTTCTGAGGCAGGCATTAGATTGCGAGCGTTTTTTTCAAGTGCAACATTAATAACGATGGTTTTGGGATCAGCTGGAAGATTTAATGATTCTCCTACGAAGGTTCTAACCATGAACTTAGCCTTAAGATGCTTTTGGGAAACCAGACCCTGGGAAGTCTTTTCAGAATGACACAACTCAAAGAACCACTTCTGATTTGATCATTTCACTTTTGTATTTCATTTCCTAACTTCAAATGTTTTGAGATGTAAATAAATCATATTTTATCATGGGGATGTTTTTCTTTCAGCCGCTTGGAATCAGTTCTACTTTTACAATACTTTATACATACTTCCTGCATGTTGATTTTTATGGTGCTGTTTTTTACATTTAAGTGTATCTTTACCCAAATGGAGTAATGTCATTTGATGTAATACACATGCCCCACTCAATGTAGACAGAAAGACAAAAGATGGCCTCCTTACTTGACCTCAGTGTACAGAATAGGAAACTGATACTACGCTGAAATGTGATACTAAGAAAAGACACCTGAGAGCAGAGAGAGAAAAGAGCGAACTGCCTAGAAATAAGTGTTTTTCTGAGGTGAGAAACAGAGCAGCAGAGGAGGAAGAGGTAGCAGGAGTGTAAAAATGAAATGAACTGTTACTAAATAAGAGTTGTCGGTGTTAACTTAGCTCCACAAGCCTCAAGTGTCATCGTTAACCACTATAGTGCAGGGCCCTTGGGCTTACTGAGTTTCACAGCTCTCTGCAGTGCCACAGCGGACCCTAATGAGAAGTCAGGTTTCAGGCATTTACAATACGCATACAAAGTCACTTCGTATTGAGCCAGACACAGCACAAGACATGTAGCAAGAGTATGAAGAGAAACATGCTCTAAAACTTACTAGACACATTTTAGGTTTAATTAGGCCACGTTCCAATCCTTATGACTAGCTCTCCCTCTGTCTCCTTTCCTAAACAACAATATTATGAACAGACCATACCAGAACCATACCATACAGGAAATACTATAACCATAGCCTACATAATGGAAACACACTTTGCCCTCTCACTCACCTGTAAGTGATGATGAAGGGAAAGAGGAAAGACTATTGAGACATAGCCCCGAGTATAAGTTTGCTGTGTGTGCGACTCTGATTTCCTTCCGCTGTTGTCCTCTCAGGAAGTGAAAGAGGACCCCACCAGGCCCAACGAGGACCCCACCAGGTCCACATGGAAGGCCGGTTGGGTGAAAAAGGCCTCAGGCAGGTTCCTGGCCAGCTATAAGGACCGCTACATCCAGGTGGAGAGGACAGAGCTTGTGGTGTACGAGAATGAGGTACGCTACATTTCAATAAACTATTAAAGGCCCAGTGCAGTCAAAAACTAGATGTTCCTGTGTTTAAGATATATTTCCACACTATGAGGTTGGAATAATACTGTGAAATTAGGATAATGACTGTTTGAAAAGACCGCCTGAAATGTCAGCCTGTTTAGGTGGGGTGGAGTTTTGGCCTGCCTGGTGACTTCAGTTAATAGACCAATAAGAAGGAGAGTTCCGAACCTCACTGCCAATAACAGAAAATGTTCAGTTTTCCCCTCCTCACTCAGAACACTCCCAGACAGTCCTAGCAAAATTCTTGGAAGGCAATTAGACCTGACTTGACTGAATTGAAATAGAATTGACCCCAACTCTGCAGGACACTACTAACTCAGTGAAAATGACACTTTAGAACAATAATATTAAACAGAAAGCTACATTTGCTGAAATGAATGTTGTGATGTTACTACATTCATAATGTTATCTGTCAGATGATATCCTGTATCAATGCATTTTATGCATGTCTGTCAGATGATATCCTGTATCAATGCATTTTATGCATGTCTGTCAGATGATATCCTGTATCAATGCATTTTATTGCATGTCTGTCAGATGATATCCTATATCAATGCATTTTATGCATGTCTGTCAGATGATATCCTATATCAATGCATTTTATGCATGTCTGTCAGATGATATCCTGTATCAATGCATTTTATGCATGTCTGTCAGATGATGTACTGGTCTCTCTCACTTTTAATAACTATTTTCATAAACACTCAGTAGTCCTTCAATTTGCACCTGGCAGCTTTATAAACATCAAACACACACACACACACACACACACACACACACACACACACACACACACACACACACGCACACACACACACACACACACACACACACACACACACACACACACACACACACACACACACACACACACACACACACGTTCTTCTGGAATAGAACGTCAGTTAATTAAAAGGTGCAATTTGCCCTTTAACGTAAACAACGTTCTGCCTCTTTGGTGCAGGACGTTGCGACCTACTTGGAGAAAGTGGACCTGGAAAACTACGACAAGTGCCACGAGTTGAGGAGCGCCTTCACGAAGAAGAATAGACTGGTGTTGATACGAGCGGCCAAATCAGGGAATAAGGTGAGCATTATTTGACAACCTTGTAAGCGAGCAGAGAGACATGTCTCTGAATCTCTGAATCAAAAGGTCTGTTTGACAAACCTGGGTTCAAATATTATTTGTTTTCTTTCAAAAACGTTAAGAGTTTGATCGAAAACCAGCCTTGAATGCCAGATGAGCGGGGTTTGCACTTTTGGGAATGTTCCATTGTTTCCATTGTTCCAGGAAAGCTCAATCAAGCACAGCTAAAACCCAGGTCTACTTCCAGAGGTTAATTTATGTCAGGAGCATTACTGTAAATTAAACAGCCATATGTAATGTCGGCCTATGTGAAGAGAAAACCATAGAATGAGAAATTGATCAACCGGACAAAGCTCCTCATACATGTGCAATGCATCAATTATTCAAACATTCCAAATGTCAATTTGAATGGAAATGTCTGTTCTACTAACTCACATTCTATGGTTGAAACTCAGAAGACATATGCCGTCACATAGTGATGTCATCATCAGCAAGGCTTGTCTTGAGCTATTTCTCAACGGACACAAAGGAGAGCGATCTGGGAAAATGAACTGAGTTGGACGGTCAGTCGTCCAGACAAAGTGTTTCTCAACCTCCGGTCTGTAGACCGGCGCTGGCCCATGGAAGAATGCTGACCGGTCAGTCAGATAGTCAGCTCACAGAGATTTAGTCAATTCTCAAGTGATTGTTTTAATTCAGGAGGTCAAATAGAAATAAAATCAGGAGGTTTTCCAGGTCAGAGTTGGTCCAAAGCTGCTCCATGGTAGGAAAGAAACTGACAAACTGGTCTGGACTAAAGTATCACATAACTAAGACCCTTCATTCAATATCTTTCTCAGTTAGTCTCCAGCTTGTCTTCAGTGTGTATAAATCTTTGGGCTCATTCACTCAACTAAACTTTAGACACTAAACTGTAGATTCTGAAATGTTAAAGTTTAAAACCTATGAACAATTTTCTCGCTTGGAAAGGTGACAAACTCTTACCCTTGAAGTCAGCAGGTTTGGTCTTTCTCTCTCTGAGACTGCAAATATGTGTGGTACTACTGCTCAGTGATTATCAAAGCGGCCAGAGCTAGTGTAATTATGGGCTTTCAAGGCCTTGAGGCTTCACAGAGGTGGATGCAGTATGCTAACAGGCCGGCCATAGAAGAGGTTGTCTTTGAAAAACGTCTGTCTGTCTGTCTGTCTGCCTACTAATTTGTGTGTGTGTCTGTGTGTCTACCTGCCTGTCTGTCTGTGTGTGCCTGTCTGTCTGTTCGTCTGTCTGTGGCGTAAAGAACCCATAGACGCAGGGGTAAAGAGCCATTTACTATCAATCTCACAACCTTCTGGTTTCAAGGCAAACATGCTAAACAGCTGGGTTCAGGTCAACTCCATTTAAATTCAGGAAGTAAACGGAAAATCCTACTTCATTCCAATTGTCCACAATACAAAAGTAATGAGACTAAATTGAAATGGAATTGACCCCAACCTTGTGCTTACTATAGTCACAATCCATGAGTGATGACAGGGGTGTATTGCTAAACCAGACCTGGTTGTTATGCAGGCCTCAACTCTCCATCACCAGAGGAAATGGATCATATCCAGCATCTGTTATGGGTTAAAGCCCCCGTCCCTCCTCTTGGTTAAAGCCCCCATCCCTCCTATAGGTTAAAGCCCCAGTCCCTCCTCTGGGTTAAAGCCCCCGTCCCTCCTATAGGTTAAAGCCCCAGTTCCTCCTCTGGGTTAAAGCCCCCGTCCCTCCTATAGGTTAAAGCCCCAGTCCCTCCTCTTGGTTAAAGCCCCCGTCCCTCCTATAGGTTAAAGCCCCAGTCCCTCCTCTGGGTTAAAGCCCCCGTCCCTCCTCTTGGTTAAAGCCCCCGTCCCTCCTATAGGTTAAAGCCCCAGTCCCTCCTCTGGGTTAAAGCCCCCGTCCCTCCTATAGGTTAAAGCCCCAGTCCCTCCTCTGGGTTAAAGCCCCCGTCCCTCCTATAGGTTAAAGCCCCAGTCCCTCCTCTTGGTTAAAGCCCCCGTCCCTCCTATAGGTTAAAGCCCCAGTCCCTCCCAGGATGGGATGGATGGACTGATACAGGAGAGAATGGATGGACTGATACAGGAGGGAATGGATGGACTGATACAGGAGAGAATGGATGGACTGATACAGGAGAGAATGGATGGACTGATACAGGAGAGAATGGATGGACTGATAAAGGAGAGAATGGATGGACTGATACAGGAGAGAATGGATAGACTGATACAGGAGAGAATGGATGGACTGATACAGGAGGGGATGGATGGACTGATACAGGAGAGAATGGATGGACTGATACAGGAGAGAATGGATGGACTGATACAGGAGGGGATGGATGGACTGATACAGGAGAGAATGGATGGACTGATACAGGAGAGAATGGATGGACTGATACAGGAGAGAATGGATGGACTGATACAGGAGAGAATGGATGGACTGATACAGGAGAGAATGGATGGACTGATACAGGAGGGAATGGATGGACTGATACAGGAGAGAATGGATGGACTGATACAGGAGAGAATGGATGGACTGATACAGGAGAGAATGGATGGACTGATACAGGAGAGAATGGATGGACTGATACAGGAGAGAATGGATGGACTGATACAGGAGAGAATGGATGGACTGATACAGGAGAGGAATGGATGGACTGATACAGGAGGAGAATGGATGGACTGATACAGGAGAGAATGGATGGGACTGATAACAGGAAGAGAATGGATGGACTGATACAGGAGGAATGGATGGACTGATACAGGAGGAGAATGGATGGACTTGATACAGGAGAGAATGGATGGACTGGATACAGGAGAGAAGGATGGACTGATACAGGAGGAGAATGGATGGACTGATACAGGAGAGAATGGATGGACTGATACAGGAGAGAATGGATGGACTGATACAGGGAGGGAATGGAATGGACTGATACAGGAGGGACTGGATGGACTGATACAGGGGGAATGGCTGGACTGATACAGGAGGAATGGATGGACTGATACAGGAGAGAATGGATGGACTGATCCAGGATGAAGAGGACTGGAATGGATGGACTGATACAGGAGAGAATGGATGGACTGATACAGGAGAGAATGGATGGACTGATACAGGAGAGAATGGATGGACTGATACAGGAGAGAATGGATGGACTGATACAGGAGGGGATGGATGGACTGATACAGGAGAGAATGGATGGACTGATACAGGAGAGAATGGATGGACTGATACAGGAGAGAATGGATGGACTGATACAGGAGAGAATGGATGGACTGATACAGGAGGGGATGGATGGACTGATACAGGAGAGAATGGATGGACTGATACAGGAGAGAATGGATGGACTGATACAGGAGAGAATGGATGGACTGATACAGGAGAGAATGGATGGACTGATACAGGAGAGAATGGATGGACTGATACAGGAGGGTATAGATGGACTGATACAGGAGGGGAATTGTTGATTGATAACTGTTCACAGTCACAGTGTGAATGGGTTTGTTTTTCTATGCTGTTTCTCTGATAGTCTCAAAATCCAGTCTTCAGATTGTTATTTAAAAAAGACTGTCTCAAATCTCTTCTGTGAAGTTAACCTTTTTCATTTTTATGTCCTCAAAAGGCTTATTTCATATTGAAAGCATTTAGGAATGTATGAATGTGTGCAGGTGGAGCTGAGGTCCCCTTGGCCCAGATCAAGGACAGTGGAAAAAGTCTCAAGAAATGTGGAAGATTCCAAAGTGGTGAAATGGAATGTATTACTAACAAATGAGGAGACTGGAGAGTTGGCCAACGCCATGACTTGAGCAGATGTCAGAGGAAGGGAGGTGTGTGTGTGTGTGTGTCACTTTTTCCCCTCCTAAATACAGTGACCAGGCAGGAGAGGAGCGTGAGTCACACTGCTTAGCTCACAGCTTTGTTTTAATGCAGCAGCCCTCAACAGCTTGGAAAGACGTTTGAACTTGAACTATATGCTGGCCTGTACACTTCCATTAAACACTGAACATGTCAGGTTCTCTGTGGTTCTCTGGAACTGACTTTAAACTGGGTTTTGACAGGCACTGCACTTCCTAGAGTCAGGCTCTGTTGGTCTGTATCTGGTATCAATATATCTGATATGCACTCCAAAATGTCAGCAGGGTGCAAATAAACATAATAAACTTGATAAAATAGAGAAGTTCCACACTCCACCAGACAATAGAGAACATCTACATGTAATACTGCTGGGCTTGGTTTTGGAGGCTAGATAGACGTTGTTAAGCATCACTAGACAGTTCTTACATATACTGGACCCTAGCAAGACACCGGATGCCACACGTCCTTCATGAACACCAAGCACACCACTTGAACAATAGGCTGTATAAATAAAGTTTTTACAAAACAAACAGAAGGAGGGACAAAAGTAAACATCTGTGAATGTTCATTATGTTGCTGGAGGATTTAATCAGTGGGGAACCCTGAAGATAATACAACTACGGAGACGCGTTAATAATCATACTTGCTATGGTTTGACATATTTGTTGTTATGGTGCGAAATATGTGTCCCAATGCCCCCCCCCCCCCCCCCCACACACACACACACACACACACACACACACACACACCCACACCCACACCCACACTGTCCCGGGAGAAACTTTAGTATTTGTGTATTTCTTAAATCAACATATTCCAGGATGCAGCCTACTTATTGTTTTTGTGCACTCTAGTTTCCTGTTTGGTTTTGGTTTCTTTAAGGAGGAGGTCTTTATCAGGGAGAATTGTGTGAAGTAAGCAGTTGGTTGTGCTGGCCCTAGCACTCTCAAGACAAACCAAAGGGCTTTCCGCGCATTTGGTTTGCCAACTTTTATTTCTGTCTCTGTCTGGTCGTCGGGTCACCTGAAACAGCAGAGAGCTCAATGCTGAGCGGATGGAACCAGACCTGGGTTCAAATTCTATTTGAAATACTTTGAAATACTTTATATGTGCTTGGTTCCATGGCCTGTTGCCATGGAACCAATAGTGAAGAGCAAACCCTTCCCACCTGGCACTCTGCACCAGGCCGACTCAAACGCTCAAATTATTTTAAATATTTCAAATAGTAGTTGAACCCAGGTCTGGATGGAACAACAGTCAGCGTTTGGCCCGTAGAAAGTAGAAACCTATTTAACATTCACAACAGACACCCCTGTAATACAGACTCCAAAGTCCACAAACACTAACAAAGAAACGTCTATGTAAAACATTTGTCATCATTTCTGCTCAAAGCTGTGGATATTTGCATGTTCTGTGATGCATTGCATTTACACAGCTGTTTTAAGGTGCTTTAAAAGCTATTTGTAGTTTAGCTTCTAAAGCTACAGTATTGTAGTTTTGAGTTGGCGCTGTTGTCGTTCAGTGTGAATGGACAGAGAGGGTTTGACCAGGATGTTAAGAGCTACTTGGCTGCCCCTGCGCTCCGTCCCTGGTAACCCTGTTTAGCTCTCTGGCTTGGCCTAAGTAGAAGGTATGTCAAAAGGAACAAAGATGGTCTTCAGACTAGTTCAGCCAGTGCATGTCCCAGAACTGCCACCAAGACAGAGCTTTTAGTTTCTTGCTCTAATCTGTTGTACTCAGTGCTCTGAATAGAATAGAATATATGTCCTTTCTGTCCTATTCTTACATATTTGATTATTTTCTAATCTATTCTATTCTCCACCGTGGGCCTAGAGTTTCTTAACTCTGCAGTTTTGTACAGTGGTTTCTTAGATTCAGACCTTTCTGATACGTAATCTCAATTCTTTTCTATTCCCCATCCTGGCCCTAGTTTCTTAACTCCACTGTGGGACTGTTTTCTACAGTGGTTTTGTAGATTCAGACCTTTCTGATCCTTAATCTAAATTCTATTCTCCATCCTGGCCCTAGTTTTGAACAGTGGTTTTGTAGATGACTCAGTGTGTCATCATTATCGCTCTGTTTTTTCCTCTTTCCTGGTTTTGACATTTATTTGACAGCAAGAATTCTCTGTTGAAAATGTTTGATAGGAATTCTGTAGTATTGGATTATGTAGTTATCTCCAGCGCTATTCTAAGTTGGCACTCAGCAATGTATTCATAGTTCCCTGTTTCTAATTATTATGTCTGTGGTGGAATCCAAGTTGTTTTGGCGGAGAACTAAAAGGCACAATTAACATACATTCTTTGGCGTTGGCTGTTTGATTACAGCACCTTGGTTAGTGGCAGTGTTTTCTTTTGATTCTAGGTTTAATAGTAATTAAGGAATGATTGACAGCTCTCCAGGTTCTGTGCCTTTGTTCTAATGTTCTAAGCTCTGTGTTCTCCTGGTTCCCAGGTCCATGATGTCAAGTTCCAGGCTCAGAACCTGGAGGAGAAGGAGGCTTGGATTAAGGCCTTTAGTGACGGCATCAACAGAGCAAAGAATAAGATATTTGACGAGGTGAAGTGTTTTCCTTAATGCTAAAAGGCATGTTTCGTAACCAGTGTGGTATAAGCATAGCCTGGTCCCAGATTGGTTTGTGTTGTCTTACCAACTCCTATGTTCATTCCAAACATGATCTGGGACCAGGCTAGTATAAGCACTATCTTTATTACAATCCCAGGGACAAGACATATTTGGAACCCCTAGAAACCAGTGGTTGAAAGTGTTTGTGTACCAGTGCTCCAATATCAAACCTTTCCTCTATTTTCTCTTCTGACATTGGTGCCAACTTTTTCTCCTTTTTATGAATTGTTGTTTTCCCAGGTGAAGGTAGATGAGACCAGTCAGTTGGAGCATGCGACACGCACAAGGCCGAAAGGAAACCGTAACAGAAGACCACCAACCAGGATACACATGAAAGAGGTGTGTGTGTGTGTTTGATCTGCAACATAGTGCTTAGTGCCAGTGTGTGTGTGTGTGTGTGTGTGTGTGTGTGTGTGTGTGTGTGTGTGTGTGTGTGTGTGTGTGTGTGTGTGTGTGTGTGTGTGTGTGTGCGTGTGTGTGTTTGTGTGATCTACAACATAGTGCTTAGTGCCAGTGTGTGTGTGTGTGTGTGTGTGTGTGTGTGTGTGTGTGTGTGTGTGATCTGCAACATAGTGCTTAGTGCCAGTGTGTGATGCTGCTAAATGCATCATGTTGTATTATGTGTTTATAGAATTCATTGGAATAAGATGTCTCTTAAACCCCTCCCCTCATCTTCCAGGTTGCCAACGTCTCATCAGACGGCATTCTCCGGCATGATCTGGACGCGGTGGACGCCAGCATCCCCAACGGGACACCCCACATCACCACAGACACCACTGAGACTCCCAAAAAGGTTGTGAAGCCACCCATGCCCCCCACGTCCAAACCCAGCGAGGCCCCAGAGGAGTGTCAGACCACCCAGAGCCCTGACAAAGGTCTGCCGTCTGAAACGGAGCCCAGTCCCCAGAAGGTCCTGAAGCCCCCAATGCCGCCCTCCAAAGAGGCCGAGACGGCTGCTGCTTCTGCAGGGGACCAACTCCCTGATGAGACTAGCACTGACAGAAGCCCAGAGAAAAAGGTTGCATTTTTAAAACAGTATAGTACATATTCTGTTTCACATGCACATGCGTATCAGTGGAGGCTGCTGAGGGGAGGACGGCTCATAATAATGGATGTATTTGATACCATTCCACTCCAGCCATTACCACGAGCCCGTCCTCCCCAATTAAGGTGCCACCAACCTCCTGTGGTACGCATGTACAAACGCATCCACACACACGTTTGTGGTGAACACACGCGCACGCACACACAAACACACACACTTGTCATATGATATATGTTCACATAACCATTGTTATTCTTTTGTCCAGGTCCTGAAGCCTCCTATGCCGCCCTCCAAAGAGGCCAAGCCCACAGTGTCTGCCGAGGACCAACCACCTGGGGAGACCAGCCCTGAGAAAAAGGTGCATATAAATTGTTGTATTACCCTCTTCTTTCCATGTATTTTACAATGTGTTGTAACAACCATATGAAACATATTAAGTAAATAACATTTGATTTGATTTCAAGGTCCTGAAGACGCCCATGCCGCCCTCCAAAGAGGCCAAGCCCGCTGCTCCAGCCGGAGACCAACCCCCCAGGAACACCAGCCCCGAGGGCAGCCCAGAGCAGTGCTTCGAGGCTGGGGTCGAGTCAGCACCACCGCCCACCCCTCCCGGCAAACCCATCGGCGGCTCCACAGACAACCTGGCCGAGGCCTCCCAATCCAGCCAGGAACACAGGCCGCCCACCCCACCATCCAAAGACAAGAAGCCCACTCAGACAGCCGTGCAGGAGGGTACAGAGGAGGCTAGTGGGAGGAGGAAGAAAGGTGAAGGGGATGAGGTAGAGGAGAAGGAGGAAGAGGGTTCTGAAACAATTGCATCTGACGTTCAACAAAGCAGTATCCCTGAGGGGGCTGAGGATGAGGAGGAGTCTTCTTCCTCTCAGGTTACAACACCCATGACCCCCCTAGAGGTCAAAGTTGAACCCTCTGTGACTGACCACCCAGAGGTCGCCACCACCACCATAGAAGAAGAGACGCAGCAAGTTGCCGAGCCCATGGCTCAAGAACAAGAGTCTGCCCCTAGTGGTGGAGTGGATATATCACCCAATGAAGAACCTCAGACAATGAAGTCTTCCCAACTCACAGTAACGCCGTCAGTTCAGACACCGGAGCCAATCAAAAAGAGCCCTGGCCCTCCCGGACCTCCCACAAAGAAGAAGCCCGTCGTCCTCCCTCCTCCCAAAGCAGTGGTGATGGCTCAAGACGTCCACCTAAGCGAGCCTAAGAACCAAGCGACAGACAAAACCAAGAACATCATCATCACCACCACACCAGGAGAGAAACTCAACTCTATCACTTCACCAACACCAGCCGCGCTGACCACAACCAGTCCGACTGAAGAAACAGAGGCCCTGAAAGTTCCTGTGGTCGTTGAGACTAAGTCTGAGTTCCCAGTCGTAGTTCTCTCTCTGAGTGACCCTGAGCCAGACAGCTCCTGCTCCAGCCCAGTGTCCTGCCACCTCTCCCCGGAAAAGAAGAGTGAGCGTGAGGAGGAAAAGTCAGTCGACAGCGGCCAACACTCGGACATCGATGTTGATGAAGAATGGTCAGAGAGCAGGGACACTTTGGCGGCCTCCACCGCTGCCCTAATGGGCAGCCAAGCTGGCCTGGACGCGCTGATGGACGAGAGTCAAGACGGAGACACGGAGACCCCCGACAGCTTGGGACTCAGCACTGTGGAGGACTCCCCTTCTACGACCCAGACCCCCCAGGACAATCCCTCTGGCCTACACTCCACTTTCCTCCAGGTGAGGGTCAGTCAGGCCTCCCATTGTCCCCCCATCCCCTTCAAACCCTTAGCCAAGCTCATGTCCACCTCTTTGGGGGATCTCCTCTCTGAGGCCTCATTGGGTGAAAACGTGAAACAGCGAATCACAGACGTGGTCGTGACAAAGGCCACCGTGGGTCCTCAAGACTTAACAGACCTTGAAAATGAAGTGGCCCTGGAGCTGGAAAATACAGGGGAGCTCCTGGGGAGCGTCGTCCCTAAAGGGAGCACCGAGGTTGGGCAGAACTCGGCCCTAGTGGGGGGCGATGGCCTGGAGGACAGGTCACCGGAGGAGCTGCTAGCCAGAGCCATGGAGAAGCTGAGGAAAGCAGACCAGTTCCTCAGGCAGGCCAAGCGTATGAAAGACTCAAAACATTCTGAGAATACTGCCAAGAGAAACAGCTGGTGATTGTTAAATATGAAGGAGAAGTAGGGAAAATGTATTGATTAATGGTGATGGAAAGTAGTAGCTTGGAAGGACGACAGGTGTTTTCTTATTCTGGTTGATTATGCAGCATATTTATGCAAGTGTTCTGCTGAGATTTAGCTAAGTGCAATTTTTTCCACTTTCACTTTTCTCCTGCAAATGAAGGTTGATTGTACTTTTTGTACTTACATTTTTTGTTTTACATTCCACATTGATCATCATCACTTTCCCAAGGATATTTACTTGAATACTTACAACCCCCGATCAAACTTTTTAATGATACGTTTAAGGATGTTACAAAAGTACGTAAGTCTTAGGGGATGTCGGAAGTGCCTGCAACTTTTTGTAATCCACATTTTGAATGGATACAGATTGGTTTCGTCTGTAGTCCTCCTTGCCAATCAAACCATGATGACATTTGAAGTAATCGTGTATGAGGTGGGTTGTGTTTATGTAGTTGAAGTAATCGTGTATGAGGAGGGTTGTGTTTATGTAGTTGAAGTAATCGTGTATGAGGAGGGTTGTGTTTATGTAGTTGAAGTAATCGTGTATGAGGAGGGTTGTGTTTATGTAGTTGAAGTAATCGTGTATGAGGTGGGTTGTGTTTATGTAGTTGAAGTAATCGTGTATGAGGTGGGTTGTGTTATGTAGTTGAAGTAATCGTGTATGAGGTGGGTTGTGTTTATGTAGTTGAAGTAATCGTGTATGAGGTGGGTTGTGTTTATGTAGTTGAAGTAATCGTGTATGAGGTGGGTTGTGTTTATGTAGTTGAAGTAATCGTGTATGAGGTGGATTGTGTTTATGTAGTTGAAGTAATCGTGTATGAGGTGGGTTGGGTTATGTAGTTGAAGTAATCGTGTATGAGGTGGGTTGTGTTTATGTAGTTGAAGTAATCGTGTATGAGGTGGGTTGTGTTTATGTAGTTGAAGTAATCGTGTATGAGGTGGGTTGGGTTATGTAGTTGAAGTAATCGTGTATGAGGTGGGTTGTGTTTATGTAGTTGAAGTAATCGTGTATGAGGTGGGTTGTGTTTATGTAGTTGAAGTAATCATGTATGAGGTGGGTTGGTTTATGTAGTTCAAGTAATCGTGTATGAGGAGGGTTGTGTTATGTAGTTGAAGTAATCGTGTATGAGGTGGGTTGTGTTTATGTAGTTAAAGTAATCGTGTATGAGGTGGGTTGTGTTTATGTAGTTGAAGTAATCGTGTATGAGGTGGGTTGTGTTTATGTAGTTGAAGTAATCGTGTATGAGGTGGGTTGTGTTTATGTAGTTGAAGTAATCGTGTATGAGGTGGATTGGGTTATGTAGTTGAAGTAATCGTGTATGAGGTGGGTTGTGTTTATGTAGTTGAAGTAATCGTGTATGAGGTGGGTTGTGTTTATGTAGTTGAAGTAATCGTGTATGAGGTGGGTTGTGTTTATGTAGTTGAAGTAATCGTGTATGAGGTGGGTTGTGTTTATGTAGTTGAAGTAATCGTGTATGAGGTGGGTTGTGTTTATGTAGTTGAAGTAATCGTGTATGAGGTGGGTTGGGTTATGTAGTTGAAGTAATCGTGTTTGAGGTGGGTTGTGTTTATGTAGTTGAAGTAATCATGTATGAGGTGAGTTGGGTTATGTAGTTGAAGTAATCGTGTATGAGGTGGGTTGTGTTTATGTAGTTGAAGTAATCGTGTATGAGGTGGGTTGTGTTTATGTAGTTGAAGTAATCGTGTTTGAGGTGGGTTGTGTTTATGTAGTTGAAGTAATCGTGTATGAGGTGGGTTGTGTTTATGTAGTTGAAGTAATCGTGTATGAGGTGGATTGGGTTATGTAGTTGAAGTAATCGTGTATGAGGTGGGTTGTGTTTATGTAGTTGAAGTAATCGTGTATGAGGTGGGTTGTGTTTATGTAGTTGAAGTAATCGTGTATGAGGTGGGTTGTGTTTATGTAGTTGAAGTAATCGTGTATGAGGTGGGTTGGGTTATGTAGTTGAAGTAATCGTGTATGAGGTGGGTTGTGTTTATGTAGTTCATGAAAATATAATTTTCTTGAGAAGTTATTTGTCTTGAATAACTACTTTCCAAGTGTTATAAGAATATTCAGGGCTTTTATAAAATGTCTGAGACAAACTCTGCCAGTCCAAATCTCAATGGCAGGATGTACATCAAATTTGACACCACACCTATTTTACAAGCCTCCCTTCTTCTGACAGCTAAGGACCCCATTTATTCAACATTTGCACTTTGCATCAGGTATCAAGATTGCACAGTAAGTTTACCATAGGGAATTGGACATAAAAGGTTAAATGAAAAGGTAAGAATAAAGGTTCTGTAAGTGAATCATTTATCAAGTATAAATGAAGACAGTTTGCTGTTTTAGCTTTGGTGTTTCATCCAATAAAAACAGGTGCAAACTTTTCACCAGATCCAAATGCATAGCAAATGTGACCTTAACTCTGTTTTGGCAAATACCTATGCAGGCTAGGTTTATACAACATTTGACAGTTTCAGACTGCACATTGCAACACAGGAACTACACTCTTAGAAAAAAATCTAGAACGTAAAAGGGTTCTTCGGCTGTCCCAATAGAACACTTTGAATAACCCTTTTTGGTTCCAGAAAGAACCCTTTTGATTCCAGGTAGAACCCTGTTGGGTTCCATGTAGAACCCTTCCCCAGAAGTTCTACCTGGAATAAAAAAGAGTTATCCTATGGGACAGCCGAAGAACCCTTTTGGAACCCTTTTTTTTAAGAGTGTAGGCGGTATGATTACTGAGCTACTGTAAAAGTGAGTACAGAACCTATGATGCCTACTCTCACCTAGCCCCAGTAATGTTGTGTTGTATCTACTCTCACCTAGCCCCAGTAATGTTGTGTTGTATCTACTCTCACCTAGCCCCAGTAATGTTGTGTTGTATCTACTCTCACCTAGCCCCAGTAATGTTGTGTTGTATCTACTCTCACCTAGCCCCAGTAATGTTGTGTTGTATCTACTCTCACCTAGCCCCAGTAATGTTGTGTTGTATCTACTCTCACCTAGCCCCAGTAATGTTGTGTTGTATCTACTCTCACCTAGCCCCTGTAATGTTGTGTTGTATCTACTCTCACCTAGCCCCAGTAATGTTGTGTTGTATCTACTCTCACCTAGCCCCAGTAATGTTGTGTTGTATCTACTCTCACCTAGCCCCAGTAATGTTGTGTTGTATCTACTCTCACCTAGCCCCAGTAATGTTGTATCTACTCTCACCTAGCCCCAGTAATGTTGTGTTGTATCTACTCTCACCTAGCCCCAGTAATGTTGTGTTGTATCTACTCTCACCTAGCCCCAGTAATGTTGTGTTGTATCTACTCTCACCTAGCCCCAGTAATGTTGTGTTGTATCTACTCTCACCTAGCCCCAGTAAGTTGTGTTGTATCTACTCTCATCTAGCCCCAGTAATTTGTTGTATCTACTCTCACCTAGCCCCAGTAATGTTGTGTTGTATCTACTCTCACCTAGCCCCAGTAATGTTGTGTTGTATCTACTCTCACCTAGCCCCAGTAATGTTGTGTTGTATCTACTCTCACCTAGCCCCAGTAATGTTGTGTTGTATCTACTCTCACCTAGCCCCAGTAATGTTGTGTTGTATCTACTCTCACCTAGCCCCAGTAATGTGTGTGTATCTACTCTCACCTAGCCCAGTAATGTTGTGTTGTATCTACTCTCACCTAGCCCCAGTAATGTTGTGTTGTATCTACTCTCACCTAGCCCCAGTAATGTTGTGTTGTATCTACTCTCACCTAGCCCCAGTAATGTTGTGTTGTATCTACTCTCACCTAGCCCCAGTAATGTTGTGTTGTATCTACTCTCACCTAGCCCCCAGTAATGTTGTGTTGTATCTACTCTCACCTAGCCCCAGTAATGTTGTGTTGTATCTACTCTCACCTAGCCCCAGTAATGTTGTGTTGTATCTACTCTCACCTAGCCCCAGTAATGTTGTGTTGTATCTACTCTCACCTAGCCCCAGTAATGTTGTTGTATCTACTCTCACCTAGCCCCAGTAATGTTGTGTTGTATCTACTCTCACCTAGCCCCAGTAATGTTGTGTTGTATCTACTCTCACCTAGCCCCAGTAATGTTGTGTTGTATCTACTCTCACCTAGCCCCAGTAATGTTGTGTTGTATCTACTCTCACCTAGCCCCAGTAATGTTTGTTGTATCTACTCTCACCTAGCCCCAGTAATGTTGTGTTGTATCTACTCTCACCTAGCCCCAGTAATGTTGTGTTGTATCTACTCTCACCTAGCCCCTGTAATGTTGTGTTGTATCTACTCTCACCTAGCCCCAGTAATGTTGTGTTGTATCTACTCTCACCTAGCCCCAGTAATGTTGTGTTGTATCTACTCTCACCTAGCCCCAGTAATGTTGTGTTGTATCTACTCTCACCTAGCCCCAGTAATGTTGTGTTGTATCTACTCTCACCTAGCCCCAGTAATGTTGTGTTGTATCTACTCTCACCTAGCCCCAGTAATGTTGTGTTGTATCTACTCTCACCTAGCCCCAGTAATGTTGTGTTGTATCTACTCTCACCTAGCCCCAGTAATGTGTGTTGTATCTACTCTCAACCTAGCCCCAGTAATGTTGTGTTGTATCTACTCTCACCTAGCCCAGTAATGTTGTGTTGTATCTACTCTCACCTAGCCCCAGTAATGTTGTGTTGTATCTACTCTCACCTAGCCCCAGTAATGTTGTGTTGTATCTACTCTCACCTAGCCCCAGTAATGTTGTGTTGTATCTACTCTCACCTAGCCCCAGTAATGTTGTGTTGTATCTACTCTCACCTAGCCCCAGTAATGTTGTGTTGTATCTATCTCACCTAGCCCCAGTAATGTTGTGTTGTATCTACTCTCACCTAGCCCCAGTAATGTTGTGTTGTATCTACTCTCACCTAGCCCCAGTAATGTTGTGTTGTATCTACTCTCACCTAGCCCCAGTAATGTTGTGTTGTATCTACTCTCACCTAGCCCCAGTAATGTTGTGTTGTATCTACTCTCACCTAGCCCCAGTAATGTTGTGTTGTATCTACTCTCACCTAGCCCCAGTAATGTTGTGTTGTATCTACTCTCACCTAGCCCCAGTAATGTTGTGTTGTATCTACTCTCACCTAGCCCCAGTAATGTTGTGTTGTATCTACTCTCACCTAGCCCCAGTAATGTTGTGTTGTATCTACTCTCACCTAGCCCCTGTAATGTTGTGTTGTATCTACCCTGTGCTCTTGAAAGCAGCCCCGTTCACTTGGCTTGTAAATAGGGCACACAGGAACTAGCCACTTCCTGACTGATCTCCTCTCTTCTTTAGATATCTCTTTAGTCAGAGACCAAATCATTTGTATCACACTGAAATGCACTCCTAGGTGTTGCTATGTGCTAAAACAGACTAAGACTTAGAAGCTAAGTGGTATTGAAGGACCGTGGTATTAGACAGTTAGTGGCATCCATTTAGTTTTAAAGGGGCTTTTAAGGCTATGAAATCTTAATGCTTTGTCAAGTGTTTTCTTATTTTATCTTAGCATTAGGTTTAACCTTGGTCTGCTTCATAGGTTTGAGGGTATTGGGTATTGACCAATTGAAACAGAAGGATCTGATCCATTTTGATGTGAACTCAAATGTGGTTCCTACCTAACATTTGTCCTTTACAAATGCACAGCAAGGATGATAATGCCTTGTCCAAGACTTTAGGAAGTAAAATATGTAAACATGATTTGTTTTATATTTTTAAAGTTTAAAGTTGTACTATTAGGTCTAACAGTAGATACTATGTCAATTCATCTATTGTTATTTTGAATATCAAATTGCACATAACACATTTTCTTACAAACTACTTAATATTTAAGTTATTGATCTTGTCACACACTCCTTTTGGTTGGTTGGTCCGTCATTGTAGAAAAACAATAGATTTATCCCCTCAAACTGGCTTATAGCTGTAGCTGAGTTGCAAATGTATGTTGAGGTTTGTAATATTGTTATGTAATATATTTCATTGTACAAATGCTCTTACTAATAATTGTACTGATAAGGTTTATACGCCCGTAGACATTTTTGACACGGTTTAACATGTAGCTTTATAAAGCATGTCTGAATAAATGTTGTTTTCTGTATGAAATATCTTCCGTCAGATTTGTTGGATGTGGTACAACTAATTCATTTACATTAATCATATCCATGTTTAGTTTTTTACTTCACCTTTATTTAACTTTATAAAACATTTCATCCAAACAACACTACTGTATTTATAGCAACTAGAGCCAACTATATTTGTCTGCATCATTTTCTTTACCGTTCCAAAAGCCTACTTCCTCTTTCTGAAGTAGATAAAGCGAACAACAGTTTCACTACAGTTCAGAAGTAAAACAGGAATCGAAATTGTATCGCAGTTGTCTCTCCAATCTCCGGCATGAACCCACGTACTCCAGAGTAGTTGTTGAATTTGCTGTCAGTTCCCCATCTGCTCACTGCTGTGGCCGTCATTTACAGCCTTATCAGTCAGTAGTGCATCTCACAGCTCTACCTCCTATAATGAACATGTTTCTCCTCATTGACAGCCCTGCTGCCTATCTCAGATCCACAGGGAATAGGATATGAGCATCAGCTGCCCTCAGACCGACTGTTAAAGGATAACCAGGATTAGTAAGACTGAGCTGGCCTCCTCTATACAAACAGCACACAGCTCAACAGAGAGAGCTTGAACTAAAGATCTCTCAGCCATTATGTGGTTGAGAGATCTGGGGAATATACACAGTATACTGCATGTCGTTCTGGTGGGGGAGTTTCTCCATACAGCTATTATAGACATTTATCATGGGACTTCTAGTTTGCACAGCCTTGTATTCCAAATGTAATGCTCGCTAGTTCATATCTATATACAGCTGTCCACTAACAGAACTTAAAACAACCAGCTTGAACTCATGAAAGTGATGAAGGCTCTCGGACTGAAACTGAAACTTCAACCTTACCTCTGGACTAGAGAGAAGTCTGACTGGTCATAAGTGGGCTTGTGGTTTAGTTCCAGAGGAGGAGAGTGATGTGACTCAGTGTGTGTGTGTGTGTGTGTGTGTGTGTGTGTGTGTGTGTGTGTGTGTGTGTGTGTGTGTTTGTGTGTGTGTGTGTGTGTGTGTGTGTGTGTGTGTGTGTGTGTGTGTGTGTGTGTGTGTGTGTGTGTGTGTGTGGAGAAACTCTTCAGGACATATTTTGCTCACCTACATAATGCGTGATGATGTAATTTCATGATGTGTGGAGCAAATGTCTGGTGTAAAGTTGGGATGTTCACTGTGTGAGTGTAAACAGAGGATGTCTGGTGTAAAGTCAGGGTGTTCACTGTGTGAGTGTAAACAGAGGATGTCTGGTGTAAACTCTGTGTTTATTGTGTGAGTGTAAACAGAGGATGTCTGGTGTAAAGTTGGGGTGTTTACTGTCTGAGTGTAAACAGAGGATGTCTGGTGTAAAGTCGGGGTGTTTACTGTGTGAGTGTAAACAGAGGATGTCTGGTGTAAAGTCGGGGTGTTTACTGTGTGAATGTAAACAGAGGATGTCTGGTGTAAAGTCGGGGTGTTTACTGTGTGAGTGTAAACAGAGGATGTCTGGTGTAAAGTTGGGGTGTTCACTGTGTGAGTGAAACAGAGGATATCTGGTGTAAAGTCGGGGTGTTTACTGTGTGAGTGTAAACAGAGGATGTCTGGTGTAAAGTCGGGGTGTTTACTGTGTGAGTGTAAACAGAGGATGTCTGGTGTAAAGTTGGGGTGTTCACTGTGTGAGTGAAACAGAGGATATCTGGTGTAAAGTTGGGGTGTTCACTGTGTGAGTGTAAACAGAGGATATCTGGTGTAAAGTTGGGGTGTTTACTGTGTGAGTGTAAACAGAGGATATCTGGTGTAAAGTTGGGGTGTTTACCGTGTGAGTGTAAACAGAGGATATCTGGTGTAAAATCGGGGTGTTCACTGTGTGAGTGTAAACAGAGGATGTCTGGTGTAAAGTTGGGGTGTTCACTGTGTGAGTGTAAACAGAGGATATCTGGTGTAAAGTTGGGGTGTTCACTGTGTGAGTGTAAACAGAGGATATCTGGTGTAAAGTTGGGGTGTACACTGTGTGAGTGTAAACAGAGGATGTCTGGTGTAAAGTTGGGGTGTACACTGTGTGAGTGTAAACAAGAGGATGTCTGGTGTAAAGTTGGGGTGTTTACTGTGTGACTGTAAACAGAGGATGTCTGGTGTAAAGTTGGGGTGTTCACTGTGTGAGTGTAAACAGAGGATATCTGGTGTAAAGTTGGGGTGTACACTGTGTGAGTGTAAACAGAGGATGTCTGGTGTAAAGTTGCGGTGTTTACTGTGTGACTTTAAACAGAGGATGTCTGGTGTAAAGTTGGGTGTTCACTGTGTGAGTGTAAACAGAGGATATCTGGTGTAAAGTTGGGGTGTTCACTGTGTGAGTGTAAACAGAGGATGGGATGAGACGACTAGAGCAGGACTGTTGTTGTTTTCCAGATATCCTCTGTTTACAACATCTAACCATGTGACCGCCCAAGGTTTTAACATGGGTCTCCTGCATGCTACATGACTGTGTTAGCCTAATAATCTAAAGCCTAGGCAAGTCTTCAGGTCTTAGTGTCACGGGGCGGAATCTGAACCCGGGTGTCCCACTGGAGAAAGCAATCTAACCCCCCCCCCCCCCCCCCCCCCCCCCCCCCCCCGATGATCTGGATGGTGATTTTGAAGTGGCAGGCAGGGCTACCTCTTCACGTGACCGTGAGCCCCACTCACATCCGCTACATTAGGCAGGGTTACTCATCACCTGAGCATTGGTTCAATCCATCAGCTGTTGATGTATGTGTCACCGTGTAGTGAGGAAGGGCCTTCTACCATTTCAGCTCATGTAAGTTACAACCTAGTTAGACAAAGAGGACCTCAGCTCTGAGAATCTCTCAGTGCTTCTACATTCCCCACAGAGCATTCCTGAGTCAGAGCCAACAATGATGTTTATAGAACCAAAACATTAGAAAATACTTATTGATATCTCAGGCTGTGTCACTACTGGGACTGTACCTGGGAGTAGTCAGAGTGGAAGACATTTCATGAATTATGAGACAAATTACTGTAATTTTGGATCAATACCTGCAGTTACCATGTATGTCTTTGTTTGTGTGTGTGTGTGTGTGTGTCACGGTTGTCGTCGGGAATGGAGGACCAAAACGCAGCAGGAATGTGGATGCTCATCTTGATTTATTTTAAAATAAAGTGAACACCAAAATAAGAAACAACGAAGAACTAACGATCAACACAACAGTCTTGTCAGGCATAGACACGCAAAACAAGAGACAATCTCCCACGAACACTAACCCAAACAATTACCCATATATAGGACTCTCAATCAGAGGCAACGAGAAAGCACCTGCCTCCAATTGAGAGGCCAACCCCCCATTAACCTAAACATAGAAATACAACAAACCCGAAAGAACATAGAAATACCAAAACATAGACCAAAAACCCGGAAATAATAAATCAAACGCCCAACTACATAAAACACCATCCCGAACCACATAAAACAAATACCCTCTGCCACGTCCTGACCAAACTACAATAACAAATAACCTTTATACTGGTCAGGACGTGACAGTACCCCCCCCCCCCCCCTAAAGGTGCAGACCCCGGATGCACCTCCTAAATAAAAAATAAATAAAAAACAACAACAAAAAAATCCCCCTAAACTAAAGGGAGGGAAGGGAGGGTGGCTGCCGTCACCGACGGCACTTGTGCTACACCCCCCCTCCCCAACCCACCTATACAGGTGGTGGTTCAGGCTCCGGCCTACTGTCCTCCAGAATGCAGACAGACTTGATCAGTTTCGGGCCGTAGGCAGACTCCCCTCGTTCCGGATCGTAGGCAGACCTCTTCCATTCCATACTGTAGGCAGACTCATTTGAAACAGTTACTTATATTTAGTTCTGGATCGTCAATAGACTTACTCAGTTCCGGGTCGCTGATAGACTCCCTTGGTTCCGGGTCACAGGCCGACCCCTTTTGTTCCGGGTCGCAGGCAGACCCCCTCGGTTCCCGGGTCGCAGGCAAACCCCCTCGGTTCCGGGTCGCAGGGAGACCCCCTCAGTTCCGGGTCGCAGGCAGACTCCCTTAATTCCGGATCACAGGCAGTCTCCCTCGGTTCCGGACTAGACACTGGTGCCGGATACTCTGGACCGCGCACTGGTGCCGGATACTCTGGACCGCGCACTGGTGCCGGATACTCTGGACCGCGCACTGGTGCCGGATACTCTGGACCGCGCACTGTTGCCGGATACTCTGGACCGCGCACTGTTGCCGGATACTCTGGACTGCGCACTATTGCCGAACTCTCGAGGCTGGGCTGACGCACTGGAAGCCTGATGCGTGGTGCTGGTACTGGAGGTATCAGCCTGGGAACACGCACCTCAGGGCTAGTGCGGGGAGCGGGAACAGGACGAGTCGGACTGGGCTGACGCACTGGAAGCCTGATGCGTGGTGCTGGTACTGGAGGTATCAGCCTGGGAACACGCACCTCAGGGCTAGTGCGGGGAGCGGGAACTGGCCGAATCGAACTGGGTTGATGCACTGGACCGTAGAGGCTTACTGGCGGTCTCGAGCGCAGAACTGGTATCGCTTTTAGGGGGTGGATGCCCACTACCCCCTGGCAAATGCGGGGCGCTGGTATAGCGCATACCGGCCTAAAAATACTTGGCCTCGCCACAGTACCCATTACCCCGAAGCATGGGTCCTGTCCATTCACTGGTTGCCCAGAAAAGGTACGGGGATTTGGCCTGGGGCTCAAACCTCGCCCAGCCAAACTACCCATATGCCCCCCCCCAAAAAATGATTGGGGCTGCCTCTCAGGCTTAAACGCCAGTCATGTTCCTCGGTAGCGTTCCCGTTCTTCGCTCCATTTTCTCCATGGGCCCTCTCCGGCCATAATCTGTAATAACTACATAAAACACCATCCCGAACCACATAAAACAAATACCCTCTGCCACGTCCTGACCAAACTACAATAACAAATAACCTTTATACTGGTCAGGACGTGACAGTGTGTGTGTGTGTGTGTGTGTGTGTGTGTGTGTGTGTGTGTGTGTGTGTGTGTGTGTGTGTGTGTGTGTGTGTGTGTGTGTGTGTGTGTGTGTGTGTGTGTGTGTGTGTCAGTGTAGTATGTGTGAGTGTGTGGTTAGAGTCCAGGGAGTGTACATTGAGCCTGTCTGTGGAAGTGTGTGTATTATTGTGCTACATGTAGACACAGTTCTGTATTACTCATTGGATCTGATCCATCCCAAGCTCCAGTAACTAGATTAAAGAGAACAGGGTTTCAGAGAGACGGGGCTCTATATAGTACAGTAACTAGATTAAATAGAACAGGGTACCAGAGAGACGGGGCTCTATATAGTACAGTAACCAGATTAAATAGAACAGGGTACCAGAGAGACGGGGCTCTATATAGTACAGTAACTAGATTAAAGAGAACAGGGTACCAGAGAGACGGGGCTCTATATAGTACAGTAACCAGATTAAAGAGAACAGGGTTTCAGAGAGACGGGGCTCTATATAGTACAGTAACTAGATTAAAGAGAACAGGGTACCAGAGAGACGGGGCTCTATATAGTACAGTAACCAGATTAAAGAGAACAGGGTACCAGAGAGACGGGGCTCTATATAGTACAGTAACTAGATTAAAGAGAACAGGGTACCAGAGAGACGGGGCTCTATATAGTTCAGTAACTAGATTAAAGAGATCAGGGTACCAGAGAGACGGGGCTCTATATAGTACAGTAACCAGATTAAAGAGAACAGGGTACCAGAGAGACGGGGCTCTATATAGTACAGTAACTAGATTAAAGAGAACAGGGTACCAGAGAGACGGGGCTCTATATAGTACAGTAACCAGATTAAAGAGAACAGGGTACCAGAGAGACGGGGCTCTATATAGTACAGTAACCAGATTAAAGAGAACAGGGTACCAGAGAGACAGGGCTCTATATAGTACAATAACTAGATTAAAGAGAACAGGGTACCAGAGAGACAGGGCTCTATATAGTACAGTAACTAGATTAAAGAGAACAGGGTACCAGAGAGACGGGGCTCTATATAGTTCAGTAACTAGATTAAAGAGATCAGGGTACCAGAGAGACGGGGCTCTATATAGTACAGTAACCAGATTAAAGAGAACAGGGTACCAGAGAGACGGGGCTCTATATAGTACAGTAACTAGATTAAAGAGAACAGGGTACCAGAGAGACGGGGCTCTATATAGTACAGTAACCAGATTAAAGAGAACAGGGTACCAGAGAGACGGGGCTCTATATAGTACAGTAACCAGATTAAAGAGAACAGGGTACCAGAGAGACAGGGCTCTATATAGTACAATAACTAGATTAAAGAGAACAGGGTACCAGAGAGACGGGGCTCTATATAGTACAGTAACCAGATTAAAGAGAACAGGGTACCAGAGAGACGGGGCTCTATATAGTACAGTAACTAGATTATAGAGAACAGGGTACCAGAGAGACGGGGCTCTATATAGTACAGTAACCAGAATAAAGAGAACAGGGTACCAGAGAGACGGGGCTCTATATAGTACAGTAATCAGATTAAAGAGAACAGGGTACCAGAGAGACGGGGCTCTATATAGTACAGTAACCAGATTAAATAGAACAGGGTACCAGAGAGACGGGGCTCTATATAGTACAGTAACCAGATTAAATAGAACAGGGTACCAGAGAGACGGGGCTCTATATAGTACAGTAACCAGATTAAAGAGAACAGGGTACCAGAGAGACGGGGCTCTATATAGTACAGTAACCAGATTAAAGAGAACAGGGTACCAGAAAGACGGGGCTCTATATAGTACAGTAACTGGATTAAAGAGAACAGGGTACCAGAGAGACGGGGCTCTATATAGTACAGTAACCGGAATAAAGAGAACAGGGTACCAGAGAGACGGGGCTCTATATAGTACAGTAACTAGATTAAAGAGAACAGGGTACCAGAGAGACAGGGCTCTATATAGTACAGTAACTAGATTAAAGAGAACAGGGTACCAGAGAGACGGGGCTCTATATAGTACAGTAACCGGATTAAAGAGAACAGGGTACCAGAGAGACGGGGCTCTATATAGTACATTAACTAGATTAAAGAGAACAGGGTACCAGAGAGACGGGGCTCTATATAGTACAGTAACCAGAATAAAGAGAACAGGGTACCAGAGAAACGGGCTCTATATAGTACAGTAACCGGATTAAAGAGAACAGGGTACCAGAGAGACGGGGCTCTATATAGTACAGTAACCGGATTAAAGAGAACAGGGTACCAGAGAGACGGGGCTCTATATAGTACATTAACTAGATTAAAGAGAACAGGGTACCAGAGAGACGGGGCTCTATATAGTACAGTAACCAGAATAAAGAGAACAGGGTACCAGAGAAACGGGCTCTATATAGTACAGTAACCGGATTAAAGAGAACAGGGTACCAGAGAGACGGGGCTCTATATAGTACAGTAACCAGATTAAAGAGAACAGGGTACCAGAGAGACAGGGCTCTATATAGTACAGTAACTAGATTAAAGAGAACAGGGTACCAGAGAGACGGGGCTCTATATAGTACAGTAACCGGAATAAAGAGAACAGGGTACCAGAGAGACGGGGCTCTATATAGTACAGTAACTGGATTAAAGAGAACAGGGTACCAGAGAGACGGGGCTCTATATAGTACAGTAACTAGATTAAAGAGACCAGGGTACCAGAGAGACGGGGCTCTATATAGTACCGTAACCGTATTAAAGAGAACAGGGTACCAGAGAGACGGGGCTCTATATAGTACAGTAACTAGATTAAAGAGAACAGGGTACCAGAGAGACGGGGCTCTATATAGTACAGTAACCAGATTAAAGAGAACAGGGTACCAGAGAGACGCGGCTCTATAGAGTACAGTAACTAGATTAACGAGAACAGGGTACCAGAGAGACGGGGCTCTATATAGTACAGTAACTAGATTAAAGAGAACAGGGTACCAGAGAGACGGGGCTCTATATAGTACAGTAACCAGATTAAAGAGAACAGGGTACCAGAGAGACGGGGCTCTATATAGTACAGTAACTAGATTAAAGAGAACAGGGTACCAGAGAGACGGGGCTCTATATAGTACAGTAACCAGATTAAAGAGACCAGGGTACCAGAGAGACGGGGCTCTATATAGTTCAGTAACTAGATTAAAGAGAACAGGGTACCAGAGAGTCGGGGCTCTATATAGTACAGGAACTAGATCAAAGAGAATGGGGACCAGACAGACGGGGCTCTATATAGTACAGTAACTAGATTAAAGAGAACAGGGTACCAGAGAGACGGGGCTCTATATATTACAGTAACTAGATTAAAGAGAACAGGGTACCAGAGAGACAGGGCTCTATATAATACAGTAACCAGATTAAAGAGAACAGGGTACCAGAGAGACAGGGCTCTATATAGTACAGTAACCGGATTAAAGAGAACAGGGTACCAGAGAGACGGGGCTCTATATATTACAGTAACTAGATTACAGAGAACAGGGTACCAGAGAGACGGGGCTCTATATAGTACAGTAACTAGATTAAAGAGAACAGGGTACCAGAGAGACGGGGCTCTATATAGTACAGTAACCGGATTAAAGAGAACAGGGTACCAGAGAGACGGGGCTCTATATAGTACAGTAACCGGATTACAGAGAACAGGGTACCAGAGAGACGGGGCTCTATATAGTACAGTTACCGGATTAAAGAGAACAGGGTACCAGAGAGACGGGGATCTGTATAGTACAGTAACCAGATTAAAGAGATCAGGGTACCAGAGAGACGGGGCTCTATATAGTACAGTAACCAGATTAAAGAGAACAGGGTACCAGAGAGACGGGGATCTATATAGTACAGTAACCAGATTAAAGAGAACAGGGTACCAGAGAGACGGGGCTCTATATAGTACAGTAACTAGATTAAAGAGAACAGGGTACCAGAGAGACGGGGCTCTATATGGTACAGTAACCAGATTAAAGAGAACAGGGTACCAGAGAGACGGGGCTCTATATAGTACAGTAACCAGATTAAATAGAACAGGGTACCAGAGAGACGCGGCTCTATAGAGTACAGTAACTAGATTAAAGAGAACAGGGTACCAGAGAGACAGGGCTCTATAGAGTACAGTAACTAGATTAAAGAGAACAGGGTACCAGAGAGACGGGGCTCTATATAGTTCAGAAACCGGATTAAAGAGAACAGGGTACCAGAGAGACAGGGCTCTATATAGTACAGTAACTAGATTATAAAGAACAGGGTACCAGAGAGACGGGGCTCTATATAGTACAGTAACCGGATTAAAGAGAACAGGGTACCAGAGAGACGGGGCTCTATATAGTACAGTAACCAGATTAAATAGAACAGGGTACCAGAGAGACGGGGCTCTATATAGTACAGTAACCAGATTAAAGAGAACAGGGTACCAGAGAGACGGGGCTCTATATAGTACAGTAACCAGATTAAAGAGAACAGGGTACCAGAAAGACGGGGCTCTATATAGTACAGTAACTGGATTAAAGAGAACAGGGTACCAGAGAGACGGGGCTCTATATAGTACAGTAACCGGAATAAAGAGAACAGGGTACCAGAGAGACGGGGCTCTATATAGTACAGTAACTAGATTAAAGAGAACAGGGTACCAGAGAGACAGGGCTCTATATAGTACAGTAACTAGATTAAAGAGAACAGGGTACCAGAGAGACGGGGCTCTATATAGTACAGTAACCGGATTAAAGAGAACAGGGTACCAGAGAGACGGGGCTCTATATAGTACATTAACTAGATTAAAGAGAACAGGGTACCAGAGAGACGGGGCTCTATATAGTACAGTAACCAGAATAAAGAGAACAGGGTACCAGAGAAACGGGCTCTATATAGTACAGTAACCGGATTAAAGAGAACAGGGTACCAGAGAGACGGGGCTCTATATAGTACAGTAACCGGATTAAAGAGAACAGGGTACCAGAGAGACGGGGCTCTATATAGTACATTAACTAGATTAAAGAGAACAGGGTACCAGAGAGACGGGGCTCTATATAGTACAGTAACCAGAATAAAGAGAACAGGGTACCAGAGAAACGGGCTCTATATAGTACAGTAACCGGATTAAAGAGAACAGGGTACCAGAGAGACGGGGCTCTATATAGTACAGTAACCAGATTAAAGAGAACAGGGTACCAGAGAGACAGGGCTCTATATAGTACAGTAACTAGATTAAAGAGAACAGGGTACCAGAGAGACGGGGCTCTATATAGTACAGTAACCGGAATAAAGAGAACAGGGTACCAGAGAGACGGGGCTCTATATAGTACAGTAACTGGATTAAAGAGAACAGGGTACCAGAGAGACGGGGCTCTATATAGTACAGTAACTAGATTAAAGAGACCAGGGTACCAGAGAGACGGGGCTCTATATAGTACCGTAACCGTATTAAAGAGAACAGGGTACCAGAGAGACGGGGCTCTATATAGTACAGTAACTAGATTAAAGAGAACAGGGTACCAGAGAGACGGGGCTCTATATAGTACAGTAACCAGATTAAAGAGAACAGGGTACCAGAGAGACGCGGCTCTATAGAGTACAGTAACTAGATTAACGAGAACAGGGTACCAGAGAGACGGGGCTCTATATAGTACAGTAACTAGATTAAAGAGAACAGGGTACCAGAGAGACGGGGCTCTATATAGTACAGTAACCAGATTAAAGAGAACAGGGTACCAGAGAGACGGGGCTCTATATAGTACAGTAACTAGATTAAAGAGAACAGGGTACCAGAGAGACGGGGCTCTATATAGTACAGTAACCAGATTAAAGAGACCAGGGTACCAGAGAGACGGGGCTCTATATAGTTCAGTAACTAGATTAAAGAGAACAGGGTACCAGAGAGTCGGGGCTCTATATAGTACAGGAACTAGATCAAAGAGAATGGGGACCAGACAGACGGGGCTCTATATAGTACAGTAACTAGATTAAAGAGAACAGGGTACCAGAGAGACGGGGCTCTATATATTACAGTAACTAGATTAAAGAGAACAGGGTACCAGAGAGACAGGGCTCTATATAATACAGTAACCAGATTAAAGAGAACAGGGTACCAGAGAGACAGGGCTCTATATAGTACAGTAACCGGATTAAAGAGAACAGGGTACCAGAGAGACGGGGCTCTATATATTACAGTAACTAGATTACAGAGAACAGGGTACCAGAGAGACGGGGCTCTATATAGTACAGTAACTAGATTAAAGAGAACAGGGTACCAGAGAGACGGGGCTCTATATAGTACAGTAACCGGATTAAAGAGAACAGGGTACCAGAGAGACGGGGCTCTATATAGTACAGTAACCGGATTACAGAGAACAGGGTACCAGAGAGACGGGGCTCTATATAGTACAGTTACCGGATTAAAGAGAACAGGGTACCAGAGAGACGGGGATCTGTATAGTACAGTAACCAGATTAAAGAGATCAGGGTACCAGAGAGACGGGGCTCTATATAGTACAGTAACCAGATTAAAGAGAACAGGGTACCAGAGAGACGGGGATCTATATAGTACAGTAACCAGATTAAAGAGAACAGGGTACCAGAGAGACGGGGCTCTATATAGTACAGTAACTAGATTAAAGAGAACAGGGTACCAGAGAGACGGGGCTCTATATGGTACAGTAACCAGATTAAAGAGAACAGGGTACCAGAGAGACGGGGCTCTATATAGTACAGTAACCAGATTAAATAGAACAGGGTACCAGAGAGACGCGGCTCTATAGAGTACAGTAACTAGATTAAAGAGAACAGGGTACCAGAGAGACAGGGCTCTATAGAGTACAGTAACTAGATTAAAGAGAACAGGGTACCAGAGAGACGGGGCTCTATATAGTTCAGTAACCGGATTAAAGAGAACAGGGTACCAGAGAGACAGGGCTCTATATAGTACAGTAACTAGATTATAAAGAACAGGGTACCAGAGAGACGGGGCTCTATATAGTACAGTAACCGGATTAAAGAGAACAGGGTACCAGAGAGACGGGGCTCTATATAGTACAGTACCTAGATTAAAGAGACCAGGGTACCAGAGAGATGGGGCTCTATATAGTACAGTAACTAGATTACAGAGAACAGGGTACCAGAGAGATGGGGCTCTATATAGTACAGTAACTAGATTATAAAGAACAGGGTACCAGAGAGACGGGGCTCTATATAGTACAGTAACCGGATTAAAGAGAACAGGGTACCAGAGAGACGGGGCTCTATATAGTACAGTAACTAGATTAAAGAGACCAGGGTACCAGAGAGATGGGGCTCTATATAGTACAGTAACTAGATTACAGAGAACAGGGTACCAGAGAGACGGGGCTCTATATAGTACAGTAACTAGATTAAAGAGACCAGGGTACCAGAGAGATGGGGCTCTATATAGTACAGTAACTAGATTATAAAGAACAGGGTACCAGAGAGACGGGGCTCTATATAGTACAGTAACCGGATTAAAGAGAACAGGGTACCAGAGAGACGGGGCTCTATATAGTACAGTAACTAGATTAAAGAGACCAGGGTACCAGAGAGATGGGGCTCTATATAGTACAGTAACTAGATTACAGAGAACAGGGTACCAGAGAGACGGGGCTCTATATAGTACAGTAACTAGATTAAAGAGACCAGGGTACCAGAGAGATGGGGCTCTATATAGTACAGTTACCGGATTAAAGAGAACAGGGTACCAGAGAGACGGGGCTCTATATAGTACAGTAACCAGATTAAAGAGAACAGGGTACCAGAGAGACAGGGCTCTATATAGTACAGTAACTAGATTAAAGAGAACAGGGTACCAGAGAGACGGGGCTCTATATAGTACAGTAACCGGAATAAAGAGAACAGGGTACCAGAGAGACGGGGCTCTATATAGTACAGTAACTGGATTAAAGAGAACAGGGTACCAGAGAGACGGGGCTCTATATAGTACAGTAACTAGATTAAAGAGACCAGGGTACCAGAGAGACGGGGCTCTATATAGTACCGTAACCGTATTAAAGAGAACAGGGTACCAGAGAGACGGGGCTCTATATAGTACAGTAACTAGATTAAAGAGAACAGGGTACCAGAGAGACGGGGCTCTATATAGTACAGTAACCAGATTAAAGAGAACAGGGTACCAGAGAGACGCGGCTCTATAGAGTACAGTAACTAGATTAACGAGAACAGGGTACCAGAGAGACGGGGCTCTATATAGTACAGTAACTAGATTAAAGAGAACAGGGTACCAGAGAGACGGGGCTCTATATAGTACAGTAACCAGATTAAAGAGAACAGGGTACCAGAGAGACGGGGCTCTATATAGTACAGTAACTAGATTAAAGAGAACAGGGTACCAGAGAGACGGGGCTCTATATAGTACAGTAACCAGATTAAAGAGACCAGGGTACCAGAGAGACGGGGCTCTATATAGTTCAGTAACTAGATTAAAGAGAACAGGGTACCAGAGAGTCGGGGCTCTATATAGTACAGGAACTAGATCAAAGAGAATGGGGACCAGACAGACGGGGCTCTATATAGTACAGTAACTAGATTAAAGAGAACAGGGTACCAGAGAGACGGGGCTCTATATATTACAGTAACTAGATTAAAGAGAACAGGGTACCAGAGAGACAGGGCTCTATATAATACAGTAACCAGATTAAAGAGAACAGGGTACCAGAGAGACAGGGCTCTATATAGTACAGTAACCGGATTAAAGAGAACAGGGTACCAGAGAGACGGGGCTCTATATATTACAGTAACTAGATTACAGAGAACAGGGTACCAGAGAGACGGGGCTCTATATAGTACAGTAACTAGATTAAAGAGAACAGGGTACCAGAGAGACGGGGCTCTATATAGTACAGTAACCGGATTAAAGAGAACAGGGTACCAGAGAGACGGGGCTCTATATAGTACAGTAACCGGATTACAGAGAACAGGGTACCAGAGAGACGGGGCTCTATATAGTACAGTTACCGGATTAAAGAGAACAGGGTACCAGAGAGACGGGGATCTGTATAGTACAGTAACCAGATTAAAGAGATCAGGGTACCAGAGAGACGGGGCTCTATATAGTACAGTAACCAGATTAAAGAGAACAGGGTACCAGAGAGACGGGGATCTATATAGTACAGTAACCAGATTAAAGAGAACAGGGTACCAGAGAGACGGGGCTCTATATAGTACAGTAACTAGATTAAAGAGAACAGGGTACCAGAGAGACGGGGCTCTATATGGTACAGTAACCAGATTAAAGAGAACAGGGTACCAGAGAGACGGGGCTCTATATAGTACAGTAACCAGATTAAATAGAACAGGGTACCAGAGAGACGCGGCTCTATAGAGTACAGTAACTAGATTAAAGAGAACAGGGTACCAGAGATACAGGGCTCTATAGAGTACAGTAACTAGATTAAAGAGAACAGGGTACCAGAGAGACGGGGCTCTATATAGTTCAGTAACCGGATTAAAGAGAACAGGGTACCAGAGAGACAGGGCTCTATATAGTACAGTAACTAGATTATAAAGAACAGGGTACCAGAGAGACGGGGCTCTATATAGTACAGTAACCGGATTAAAGAGAACAGGGTACCAGAGAGACGGGGCTCTATATAGTACAGTACCTAGATTAAAGAGACCAGGGTACCAGAGAGATGGGGCTCTATATAGTACAGTAACTAGATTACAGAGAACAGGGTACCAGAGAGATGGGGCTCTATATAGTACAGTAACTAGATTATAAAGAACAGGGTACCAGAGAGACGGGGCTCTATATAGTACAGTAACCGGATTAAAGAGAACAGGGTACCAGAGAGACGGGGCTCTATATAGTACAGTAACTAGATTAAAGAGACCAGGGTACCAGAGAGATGGGGCTCTATATAGTACAGTAACTAGATTACAGAGAACAGGGTACCAGAGAGACGGGGCTCTATATAGTACAGTAACTAGATTAAAGAGACCAGGGTACCAGAGAGATGGGGCTCTATATAGTACAGTAACTAGATTATAAAGAACAGGGTACCAGAGAGACGGGGCTCTATATAGTACAGTAACCGGATTAAAGAGAACAGGGTACCAGAGAGACGGGGCTCTATATAGTACAGTAACTAGATTAAAGAGACCAGGGTACCAGAGAGATGGGGCTCTATATAGTACAGTAACTAGATTACAGAGAACAGGGTACCAGAGAGACGGGGCTCTATATAGTACAGTAACTAGATTAAAGAGACCAGGGTACCAGAGAGATGGGGCTCTATATAGTACAGTTACCGGATTAAAGAGAACAGGGTACCAGAGAGACGGGGCTCTATATAGTACAGTAACTAGATTAAAGAGAACAGGGTACCAGAGAGACGGGGCTCTATATAGTACAGTAACCGGATTAAAGAGAACAGGGTACCAGAGAGACGGGGCTCTATATAGTACAGTAACTAGATTAAAGAGAACAGGGTACCAGAGAGACGGGGCTCTATATAGTACAGTAACTAGATTAAAGAGAACAGGGTACCAGAGAGACATGGCTCTATATAGTACAGTAACCAGATTATAAAGAACAGGGTACCAGAGAGACGGGGCTCTATATAGTACATTAACTAGATTAAAGAGACCAGGGTACCAGAGAGACGGGGCTCTATATAGTACATTAACTAGATTAAAGAGACCAGGGTACCAGAGAGACGGGGCTCTATATAGTACAGTAACCGGATTAAAGAGAACAGGGTACCAGAGAGACGGGGCTCTATATAGTACAGTAACCAGATTAAAGAGAACAGGGTACCAGAGAGACAGGGCTCTATATAGTACAGTAACTAGATTAAAGAGAACAGGGTACCAGAGAGACGGGGCTCTATATAGTACAGTAACTAGATTAAAGAGAACAGGGTACCAGAGAGACGGGGCTCTATATAGTACAGTAATCAGATTAAAGAGAACAGGGTACCAGAGAGACGGGGCTCTATATAGTACAGTAACTAGATTAAAGAGAACAGGGTACCAGAGAGACGGGGCTCTATATAGTACAGTAACCAGATTAAAGAGAACAGGGTACCAGAGAGACAGGGCTCTATATAGTGCAGTAACTAGATTAAAGAGAACAGGGTACCAGAGAGACGGGGCTCTATATAGTACAGTAACCAGATTAAAGAGAACAGGGTACCAGAGAGACAGGGCTCTATATAGTACAGTAACCAGATTAAAGAGAACAGGGTACCAGAGAGACGGGGCTCTATATAGTGCAGTAACTAGATTAAAGAGAACAGGGTACCAGAGAGACGGGGCTCTATATAGTACAGTAACCAGATTAAATAGAACAGGGTACCAGAGAGACGGGGCTCTATATAGTACAGTAACCAGATTAAAGAGAACAGGGTACCAGAGAGACGGGGCTCTATATAGTACAGTAACTAGATTAAAGAGATCAGGGTACCAGAGAGACAGGGCTCTATATAGTACAGTAACTAGATTAAAGAGAACAGGGTACCAGAGAGACATGGCTCTATATAGTACAGTAACCAGATTAAAGAGACCAGGGTACCAGAGAGATGGGGCTCTATATAGTACAGTAACTAGATTAAAGAGAACAGGGTACCAGAGAGACAGGGCTCTATATAGTACAGTAACCAGAATAAAGAGAACAGGGTACCAGAGAGACGGGGCTCTATATAGTACAGTAACTAGATTAAAGAGAACAGGGTACCAGAGAGACGGGGCTCTATATAGTACAGTAACTAGATTAAAGAGACCAGGGTACCAGAGAGACAGGGCTCTATATAGTACAGTAACTAGATTAAAGAGAACAGGGTACCAGAGAGACGGGGCTCTATATAGTACAGTAACTAGATTAAAGAGAACAGGGTACCAGAGAGACGGGGCTCTATATAGTACAGTAACTAGATTAAAGAGATCAGGGTACCAGAGAGACAGGGCTCTATATAGTACAGTAACCAGATTAAAGAGAACAGGGTACCAGAGAGACAGGGCTCTATATAGTACAGTAACCAGATTAAAGAGAACAGGGTACCAGAGAGACGGGGCTCTATATAATACAGTAACCAGATTAAAGAGAACAGGGTACCAGAGAGACGGGGCTCTATATAGTACAGTAACTAGATTAAAGAGAACAGGGTACCAGAGAGACGGGGCTCTATATAGTACAGTAACCAGATTAAAGAGACCAGGGTACCAGAGAGACGGGGCTCTATATAGTACAGTAACCAGATTAAAGAGACCAGGGTACCAGAGAGACGGGGCTCTATATAGTGCAGTAACTAGATTAAAGAGACCAGGGTACCAGAGAGACGGGGCTCTATATAGTGCAGTAACTAGATTAAAGAGAACAGGGTACCAGAGAGACGGGGCTCTATATAGTACAGTAACTAGATTAAAGAGACCAGGGTACCAGAGAGACGGGGCTCTATATAGTACAGTAACCAGATTAAAGAGAACAGGGTACCAGAGAGACAGGGCTCTATATAGTACAGTAACTAGATTAAAGAGAACAGGGTACCAGAGAGACAGGGCTCTATATAGTACAGTAACCAGATTAAAGAGAACAGGGTACCAGAGAGACAGGGCTCTATATAGTACAGTAACTAGATTACAGAGAACAGGGTACCAGAGAGAGAGGAACTGATATCATCATGCTCATCAGCCCACTCACCGTATGGCCCCTCAGCTGCTTCCCAACAAACCAATATAGAATACCAAGTGTAAATCTCAAACAGCACCCCATTCCTTATGTCATGCACTCCTTCTGGTCAGAAGTAGTGCACTGTACAGGGAATAGGGTGTCATTTGGGACACAGTACCAAGCCTAATGAGACTACTGGGCATAATCACTGCCCACTGCATAACAATGATGTTACCGTACAGTCCGTGTGAAGTAAGACTTGGCACAGAGAAACCTTATTCTTGAGAGTTATGGCATGGAAGCGATTCAGAAAAAGTTTGTGAATTTAGAGAAAGAAATTACCCTTACTGTCCCAAAATTACCCCAAAATTACCCATATCGTTCAATATGTGACTGACTGGTCATAAGACTACATGGGCTTGTGGTTTAGTTACCGAGAAGGAGAGGGATGTGTGTGTGTGTGTGTGTGTGTGTGTGTGTGTGTGTGTGTGTGTGTGTGTGTGTGTGTGTGTGTGTGTGTGTGTGTGTGTGTGTGTGTGTGTGTGTGTGTGTGTGTGTGTGTGTGTGTGTGTGTGTTATTTATAAACCAAACCCTCTTGCAGAAACTCAATCTACTCTGTACGAATGAATCTCACAGCAAAACCAAAATTATGAGGTGAACATTTAATGTGTTGGTTAATAAGGCCAACTTGTTTATTATTTTTCCTATAATTTCTCACAGTGTGTGGTGGTGGGGAGATTTTATTATTGGAACCTGTATCTGCTTAGTTCCCATAGCAACAGTGTGCATTGGCCAACACCCATAACAGAACTACAGTCTGTCTGACTAGGACTGAACACTGTTCATCTGTGTGACAGAAGGGAGCAAACTGTGAATACCTCTCACATCGCTTACAACACGTAGGTGTTTCATCAGAAAACTCAATATTGTTAGTCATTTCAGCTCCAATTTACTGTACTGTCACACCTACCTCATGGCCATAAAAACTAGTTCACACTATTTGACCAAAACTGACTTGCAGTGAAAGGGGAATGAGCATGGGGAACTCTTACAGGGACCCCTGGTGGTTGATATTAACAGTACACAGAGGACATACACGAGACTTGTTAGGGGATGTTGGGTGCCAAACACGTATCTCTATAATGATGTGATTGCAGACCTTGGTTACACACCATCACACAGGCTCCCTACAGTACAGAGACCTTGGTTACACACCATCACACAGGCTCCCTACAGTACAGAGACCTTGGTTACACACCATCACACAGGCTCCCTACAGTACAGAGACCTTGGTTACACACCATCACACAGGCTCCCTACAGTACAGAGACCTTGGTTAGACACCATCACACAGGCTCCCTACAGTACAGAGACCTTGGTTAAACACCATCACACAGGCTCCCTACAGTACAGAGACCTTGGTTACACACCATCACACAGGCTCCCTACAGTACAGAGACCTTGATTAAACACCATCACACAGGCTCCCTACAGTACAGAGACCTTGGTTAAACACCATCACACAGGCTCCCTACAGTACAGAGACCTTGGTTACACACCATCACACAGGCTCCCTACAGTACAGAGACCTTGGTTAAACACCATCACACAGGCTCCCTACAGTACAGAGACCTTGGTTAAACACCATCACACAGGCTCCCTACAGTACAGAGACCTTGGTTAAACACCATCACACAGGCTCCCTACAGTACAGAGACCTTGGTTAAACACCATCACACAGGCTCCCTACAGTACAGAGACCTTGGTTAAACACCATCACACAGGCTCCCTACAGTACAGAGACCTTGGTTACACACCATCACACAGGCTCCCTACAGTACAGAGACCTTGGTTAAACACCATCACACAGGCTCCCTACAGTACAGTGACCTTGGTTACACACCATCACACAGGCTCCCTACAGTACAGAGACCTTGGTTAAACACCATCACACAGGCTCCCTACAGTACAGAGACCTTGGTTAAACACCATCACACAGGCTCCCTACAGTACAGAGACCTTGGTTACACACCATCATACAGGCTCCCTACAGTACAGAGACCTTGGTTACACACCATCACACAGGCTCCCTACAGTACAGAGACCTTGGTTAAACACCATCACACAGGCTCCCTACAGTACAGAGACCTTGGTTACACACCATCACACAGGCTCCCTACAGTACAGAGACCTTGGTTAAACACCATCACACAGGCTCCCTACAGTACAGAGACCTTGGTTAAACACCATCACACAGGCTCCCTACAGTACAGAGACCTTGGTTACACACCATCATACAGGCTCCCTACAGTACAGAGACCTTGGTTAAACACCATCACACAGGCTCCCTACAGTACAGAGACCTTGGTTAAACACCATCACACAGGCTCCCTACAGTACAGAGACCTTGGTTAAACACCATCACACAGGCTCCCTACAGTACAGAGACCTTGGTTAAACACCATCACACAGGCTCCCTACAGTACAGAGACCTTGGTTAAACACCATCACACAGGCTCCCTACAGTACAGAGACCTTGGTTAAACACCATCACACAGGCTCCCTACAGTACAGAGACCTTGGTTACACACCATCACACAGGCTCCCTACAGTACAGAGACCTTGGTTAAACACCATCACACAGGCTCCCTACAGTACAGAGACCTTGGTTACACACCATCACACAGGCTCCCTACAGTACAGAGACCTTGGTTACACACCATCACACAGGCTCCCTACAGTACAGAGACCTTGGTTAAACACCATCACACAGGCTCCCTACAGTACAGAGACCTTGGTTACACACCATCACACAGGCTCCCTACAGTACAGAGACCTTGGTTAAACACCATCACACAGGCTCCCTACAGTACAGAGACCTTGGTTACACACCATCACACAGGCTCCCTACAGTACAGAGACCTTGGTTAATGGAGTGAAACTCTAACCCAGAAGCTTATAAGAAAGCTTGCTATGCCCTCCAACGAACCATCAAACAGGCAAAGCGTCAATACAGGACTAAGATGGAATCGTACTACACCGGCTCCGACGTTCATCGGATGTGGCAGGGCTTGCAAACTATTACAGACTACAAAGGGAAACACAGCCGCGAGCTGCCCAGTGACACGAGCCTACCAGACGAGCTAAATTACCTCTATGCGCGCTTCGAGGCAAGCAACACCGACAAAAATGCATGAGAGCACCAGCTCGGCGCTCTCCGCAGCCGATGTGAGTAAGACCTTTAAACAGGTCCAAATTCACAAGTCCGCAGGGCCAGATGGATTACAAGCATGTCCTTGATTGAGTCTGTAATACCAACATGTTTCAAGCAGACCACCATAGTGCCTGTGCCCAAGAACACTAAGGTAACCTGCTTAAATGACTACCGACCGGTAGCACTCACGTCCGTAGCCATGAAGTGCTTTGAAAGATTGGTAATGGCTCACATCAAAACCTTTATCCCAGAAACCCTAGACCCACTCCAATTTACACATCACCCCAACAGATCCACAGAGGATGCAATCTCAATTGCACTCCACACTGTCCTTTCCCACCTGGACAAAAGGAACACCTATGTGAGAATGCTACTCATTGACTCCAGCTCAGGGCTTCAACACCATAGTGTCCTGAAAGCTCATCAATAAGCTAAGGACCCTGGGACTAAACACATCCCTCTGCAACTGGATCCTGGAATTCCTGACGGACCGCCCCCCAGGTGGTAAGGGTAGGTAACAACCCATCTGCCATGCTGATCCTCAACACGGGGGCCCCTCAGGGGTGCGTGCTCAGTCCCCTCCTGTACTCCCTGTTGACTCATGACTGCACGGCCAGGCATGACTCCAACACCATCATTAAGTTTGCCGATGACACAACAGTGGTAGGCCTGATCACCGACAACGACGAGACAGCCTATAGGGAGGAAGTCACAGACCTGGCCGGGTGGTGCCAGAATAACAACCTATCCCTCAACGTAACCAAGACTAAGGAGATGATTGTGGACTACAGGAAAAGGAGGACCGAGCACGCCCCCATTCTCATCGGCGGGGCTGTAGTGGAGCAGGTTGAGAGCTTCAAATTCCTTGGTGTCCACATCACCAACAAACTAACATGATCCAAGCACACCAAGACAGTTGTGAAGAGGGCACGACAAAACCTATTCCCCCTCAGGACACTGAAAAGAATTGCCATGAGTCCTGAGATCCTCAAAAGGTTCTACAGCTGCACCATCGAGAGTATCCTGACTGGTTGCATCACGGCCTGGTATGGCAACTGCTCGGCCTCCGACCGCAAGGCACTACAGAGGGTAGTGCGTACGGCCCAGTACATCACTGGGGCCAAGCTTCCTGCCATCCAGGACCTCTATACCAGGCGATGTCAGGGGAAGGCCTTAAAAATTACCAAAGACGCCAGGCACCCTAGTCTGACTGTTCTCTCTGCTACCACGCGGCAAGTGATATCAGAGCTCCAAGTCTAGGTCCAAAGGCTTCCTAACAGCTTCTATCCCAAAGCCATAAGACTCCTGAACAGCTAACCAAATGGCTACCCAGACTATTTGCATTGACCCCCCCCCTCCCCCATTTTTATGCTGCTGCTACTCTCTGTTTAGTATATCTATACGTAGTCACTTTACCTCTACCTACATGTACCCTCAATTACCTCGACTAACCTGTGCCCCGCACATTGGCTCTGTACCGGTAACCCCTGTATATAGCCTCCACATTGACTCTGTACCGGTACCCCCTGTATATAGACTCCACATTGACTCTGTACCGGTACCCCCTGTATATAGCCTCCACATTGACTCTGTACCGGTACCCCCTGTATATAGCCTCCACATTGACTCTGTACTGGTACCCACTGTATATAGCCTCCACATTGACTCTGTACCGGTACCCACTGTATATAGCCTCCACATTGACTCTGTACCGGTACCCCCTGTATATAGCCTCCACATTGACTCTGTACCGGTACCCCCTGTATATAGCCTCCACATTGACTCTGTACCGGTACCCCCAGTATATAGCCTCCACATTGACTCTGTACCGGTACCCCCTGTATATAGCCTCCACATTGACTCTGTACCGGTACCCCCTGTATATAGCCTCCACATTGACTATGTACCGGTACCCCCTGTATATAGACTCCACATTGACTCTGTACCGGTACCCCCTGTATATAGCCTCCACATTGACTCTGTACCGGTACCCCCTGTATATAGCCTCCACATTGACTCTGTACCGGTACCCCCTGTATATAGCCTCCACATTGACTCTGTACCGGTACCCCCTGTATATAGCCTCACATTGACTCTGTACCGGTACCCCCTGTATATAGCCTCCACATTGACTCTGTACCGGTACCCCCTGTATATAGCCTCCACATTGACTCTGTACCGGTACCCCCTGTATATAGCCTCCACATTGACTCTGTACCGGTACTCCCTGTATATAGCCTCCACATTGACTCTGTACCGGTACCCCCTGTATAGCCTCCACATTGACTCTGTACCGGTACCCCCTGTATATAGCCTCCACATTGACTCTGTACCGGTACCCCCTGTATATAGCCTCCACATTGACTCTGTACCGGTACCCCCTGTAATAGCCTCCACATGACTCTGTACCGGTACCCCTCCCTGTATATAGCCTCCACATGGACTCTGTACCGGTACTCCCCTGTATATAGCCTTCCACATTGACTCTGTACGGTACCCCCCTGTATATAGCCTCCACATTGACTCTGTACCGGTACCCCCTGTATATAGCCTCCACATTGACTCTGTACCGGTACCCCCTGTATATAGCCTCCACATTGACTCTGTACCGGTACCCCCCTGTATATAGCCTCCACATTGACTCTGTACCGGTACCCCCTGTATATAGCCTCCACATTGACTCTGTACCGGTACCCCCTGTATATAGCCTCCACATTGACTCTGTACCGGTACCCCCTGTATATAGCCTCCACATTGACTCTGTACCGGTACCCCCTGTATATAGCCTCCACATTGACTCTGTACCGGTACCCCCTGTATATAGCCTCCACATTGCCTCTGTACCGGTACCCCCTGTATATAGCCTCCACATTGACTCTGTACCGGTACCCCCTGTATATAGCCTCCACATTGACTCTGTACCGGTACCCCCTGTATATAGCCTCCACATTGACTCTGTACCGGTACCCCCTGTATATAGCCTCCACATTGACTCTGTACCGGTACCCCCTGTATATAGCCTCCACATTGACTCTGTACCGGTACCCCCTGTATATAGCCTCCACATTGACTCTGTACCGGTACCCCCTGTATATAGCCTCCACATTGACTCTGTACCGGTACCCCCTGTATATAGCCTCCACATTGACTCTGTACCGGTACCCCCTGTATATAGCCTCCACATTGACTCTGTACCGGTACCCCCCTGTATATAGCCTCCACATTGACTCTGTACCGGTACCCCCTGTATATAGCCTCCACATTGACTCTGTACCGGTACCCCCTGTATATAGCCTCCACATTGACTCTGTACCGGTACCCCCTGTATATAGCCTCCACATTGACTCTGTAACCGGTACCCCCTGTATATAGCCTCCACATTGACTCTGTACCGGTACCCCCTGTATATAGCCTCCACATTGACTCTGTACCGGTACTCCCTGTATATAGCCTCCACATTGACTCTGTACCGGTACCCCCTGTATATAGCCTCCACATTGACTCTGTACCGGTACCCCTGTATATAGCCTCCACATTGACTCTGTACCGGTACCCCCTGTATATAGCCTCCACATTGACTCTGTACCGGTACCCCCTGTATATAGTCCTCCACATTGACTCTGTACCGGTACCCCCTGTATATAGCCTCCACATTGACTCTGTACCGGTACCCCCTGTATATAGCCTCCACATTGACTCTGTACCGGTACCCCCTGTATATAGCCTCCACATTGACTCTGTACCGGTACCCCCTGTATATAGCCTCCACATTGACTCTGTACCGGTACCCCCTGTATATAGCCTCCACATTGACTCTGTACCGGTACCCCCTGTATATAGCCTCCACATTGACTCTGTACCGGTACTCCCTGTCCCTGTATAGCCTCCACATTGACTCTGTACCGGTACCCCCTGTATATAGCCTCCACATTGACTCTGTACCGGTACCCCCTGTATATAGCCTCCACATTGACTCTGTACCGGTACTCCCTGTATATAGCCTCCACATTGACTCTGTACCGGTACCCCCCTGTATATAGCCTCCACATTGACTCTGTACCGGTACCCCCCTGTATATAGTCTCCACATTGACTCTGTACCGGTACCCCCTGTATATAGCCTCCACATTGACTCTGTACCGGTACCCCCTGTATATAGTCTCCACATTGACTCTGTACCGGTACCCCCTGTATATAGCCTCCACATTGACTCTGTACCGGTACCCCCTGTATATAGCCTTCACATTGACTCTGTACCGGTACCCCCTGTATATAGCCTCCACATTGACTCTGTACCGGTACCCCCTGTATATAGCCTCCACATTGACTCTGTACCGGTACTCCCTGTATATAGCCTCCACATTGACTCTGTACCGGTACCCCCTGTATATAGTCTCCACATTGACTCTGTACCGGTACCCCCTGTATATAGTCTCCACATTGACTCTGTACCGGTACCCCCTGTATATAGCCTCCACATTGACTCTGTACCGGTACCCCCTGTATATAGCCTCCACATTGACTCTGTACCGGTACCCCCTGTATATAGCCTCCACATTGACTCTGTACCGGTACCCCCTGTATATAGCCTCCACATTGACTCTGTACCGGTACCCCCTGTATATAGCCTCCACATTGACTCTGTACCGGTACCCCCTGTATATAGCCCTCACATTGACTCTGTACCGGTACCCCCTGTATATAGTCTCACATTGACTCTGTACCGGTACCCCCTGTATATAGTCTCCACATTGACTCTGTACCGGTACCCCCTGTATATAGCCTCCACATTGACTCTGTACGGTACCCCCTGTATATAGCCTCCACATTGACTCTGTACCGGTACCCCCTGTATATAGCCTCCACATTGACTCTGTACCGGTACCCCCTGTATATAGCCTCCACATTGACTCTGTACCGGTACCCCCTGTATATAGCCTCCACATTGACTCTGTACCGGTACCCCCTGTATATAGCCTCCACATTGACTCTGTACCGGTACCCCCTGTATATAGTCTCCACATTGACTCTGTACCGGTACCCCCTGTATATAGCCTCCACATTGACTCTGTACCGGTACCCCCTGTATATAGTCTCCACATTGACTCTGTACCGGTACCCCCTGTATATAGCCTCGTTACTTTCTATTTTCTTCTTTATTTATTTTTATTATTTTTATTGTTTACTTCAGTTTATACTTTCTTAAAACTTTTTTTTTCTTAAAACTGCATTGCTGGTTAAGGGCTTGTAAGTAAGCATTCAGCGCGTGTGACAAATAACATTTGATTTGATTTGACCACACAGGCTCCCTACAGTACAGAGACTTTGGCAGCTTGTGTGCCATCATGCTCCCCATGAAATCTCCTCTGATGGGCTCTCTGTCATACAGAAGTGGTTCAGCCTCCGACCGACTGAACCAAATGTACCTCCAGCAAAAAAACAGGCTTTAAAGGGACAGGTCACACAAATTACAAAATTACACATTGGTTTTCTTACCCTTTAAGCAGTCTATGTATTAAATAATGACAGGAATACATGCTTTTTCTTTACCTGGCCACAGTTTCAAAATGCTAACTTTTTAGCATTTGTGGCACATTCTAATGCAATTCAATGTTACCGATATCAGCATTTTAATTTGGGTGAACTATCCCTTTAACTTAACTCAAAAAGAGCCTTGATCCGCCAGTGGATCCTGGTCACTCAGCTGTATTGGCTAGTGTAGAAATCTCTTCAGTTCCAGATTAAATGAAATGTTATGTTTTGATGTAGGCCTACAGAATGCAAAACACACTTTCACCAACATACCTCACTTTATTGATACCCATCAAGTAATCTACGGATTCTGAGAGTTAGGGACCAAAATATGGGATTGTTTACCGACCTTAAGCTTAGGCTAGAATTGTTTGACTGCAAAATAAGTTTCAAAGTTTGAACGTATATTCGCCATGTGCACAGGATACAACAGGTGTAAAACAAAACAGTAACATTCTTACCTTGAGAGCTCTTTCCCAACAACGCAGTGATAATAATAATTATAACAATAATAATTAATAATAATAATAATTATTATTATTATTATTATAACAATAATAATAGAAAATATAATATATACAGTACCAGTAAAAAATTCTGGACACACCTACTCATTCCAGGGTTTTACTTTATTTTTAATATTTTCTACTTTGTAGAATAGTAGTGAAGACATCCAAACTATGAAATAACACATATGGAATTATGTAGTAATCAAAAAAGTGTTAAACAAATCAAAATATATTTTATATTTGAGATTCTTCAAAGTAGCCACCCTTTGCCTTGATGACAGCTTTGCATACTCTTGGCATTCTCTCAACCAGCTTCATCTCAAATGCTTTTCCAACAGTCTTGAAGGAGTTCCCACATATGCTGAGCACTTGTCAGCTGCTTTTCCTTCACTCTGCGGTCCAACTCATCCCAAACCACCTCAATTGGGTTGAGGTCGGGTGATTGTGGAGACAAGGTCATCTGATGCAGCACTCCATCACTCTCCTTCTTGGTCAAATAGCCCTTACACAGCCTGGAGGTGTGTTGGGTCATTGTCCTGTTGAAAAACAGATGATAGTCCCACTAAGCGCAACCCAGATGGGATGGCGTATTGCTGCAGAATGCTGTGGTAGCCATGCTGGGTAAGTGTGCCTTGAATTCTAAATAAATCACAGACCGTGTCACCAGAAAAGCACCCCCACACCATCACACCTCCTCCTCCATGCTTCACGGTGGGAATCACACATGCGGCGATCCTCCGTTCACCTACTATGCGTCTCACAAAGACACAGTGGTTGGAACCAAAAATCTTAAATTTGGACTCATCAGACCAAAGGACAGATTTCCACCGGTCTAATGTCCATTGCTCATGTTACTTGGCCAAGCAAGTCTCTTCTTATTATTGGTGTCCTTTAGTAGTGGTTTCTTTGCAGCAATTCGACCATGAAGGCCTGATTCACACAGTCTCCTCTGAACAGTTGATGCTGAGATGTGTCTGTTACTTGAACTCTGTGAAGCATTTATTTGAGCTGCAATCTGAGGCTGGTAACTCTAATGAACTTATCCTCTGCAGCAGAGGTAACTCTGGGTCTTCTTTTCCTGTGGGGTCCTCATGAGAGACAGTTCATCATAGCGCTTGATGGTTTTTGTGACTGCACTTGAAGAAAGTTTAAAAGTTCTTCAAATTTTCCAGATTGATTAAACTTAATGTCTTAAAGTAATGATGAATGTCATTTCTCTTTGCTTATTTGAGCTGTTCTTGCCATAATATATTTTTTTATTTTTTTATTTTACCTTTATTTAACTAGGCAAGTCAGTTAAGAACAAATTCTTATTTTCAATGACAGCCTAGGAACAGTGGGTTAACTGCCTTGTTCAGGGGCAGAACGACACACACCTGTTTGTTAAAATTCATTCCAGGTGACTACCTTGTGAAGCTGATTGAAAGAATGCCAAGAGTGTGCAAAGCTGTCATCAAGGCAAAGGGTGGCTACTTTGAAGAATCAAATGTTTAACACTTGTTTGGTTACTAAATGATTCCATATGTGTTATTTCATAGTTTAGATGTCTTCACTACTATTCTACAATGTAGAAAATACAAAAAAATGAAGAAAAACCCTGGAATGAGTAGCTGTGTCCAAACTTTTAACTGGTACTGTATATAAACATTATAATACAAAAACACAGTCTTGGAAAGCACAAATAAAACATCACAAATCACCCAGAAAACAGTTACATTCTTCCACAAATAAGTCCCCAATCAATACTTTAAATTTGCCCTAACAGCACCAGAACATCAAGATGAAATGTTCCAGCGATAGGGTGCATTAAAACTGAAGCAGATTTACCTAACTCGTTGTAGACCCAAGGAACCTCAACAGTTAACCAATCATGTGAACTGGTTAGGCAACTCGGGTGTCTATACTTCAACACTAAAGTTAGATGAGATGATACAGGATGTGGTAATGAGTATCAAAACGGTCACCTGTAATAAAACGAAGGGCACTATGGTAGATGGCATCTAAAGGTTTAAGACTAGTAGCAGCTGATAAATAACATCACCATAATCAAGAACAGATAAATACGATGGGAGTTAAAGAAACATGTGATAAGAGATTCATACTGGCTACTTCAAAATGCAGATACCTAAATCGTAAGGAATTGCTTAGAGAGGTCTCCCTCTTGTGGAATACATGATGACTGGCAAAGATTGTTCTTTCGTTTCAGTATTGTCAGCTATGAGCAAACAGTCTGGGGTTTCTTATTGACTGTTCTCTCTCTGTCGCCCAATGGATGCAGAAGGCAGAGATGTGTTTGCCATAAGATGAGAGAGTAGATTTCCCAAGACATGTGATTGTGTCAGCTATGAGCAAACAAACAGTCCGGGGTTTCAACATTTTTTCACAATTCAATTATATTCGGTAAAACTTTCTATGAAGTACCTGCCTATAATGCTTTATCATAACATACTGGTTATTAAAGTCTGTATGATGTTTTATAGATCATGCGCTATAATGACTTGTAAGAATATATACTGCGTAATAAATAACAGCCAAGCTGGTTTAAAACAACAAAAATATATTTATTAGGCTACACACATTAGGGGCAATAATACAGTATTATAAGGCTTTATGTGAGGCAGAAAGCCTAGCTTACATCTATGCGCAGCATTACAGGCTAAATATTATTGCGATCTGAGATGATAGACCGTTCCAGTTATTCTCTCTCAGATCTAAATGATAGGCAATGAATGTGGGCAGGTCCCTCTACGCTCAACACTCAACACCCGGATGTGTGCGGCACTTCGACTGCATAGTAGAATAGCTGGATCCAGATAATAGACTATTTGATGGGAATCAGATCGCGGATTACGACAAAAAATGAAATCAACTGAATCAGTGCCGTTCTGGAATAACTGACAGAATGGAGGACGATCTGGTTTCAGAGGATGATATTTGTAAGAATGTATAATTATCTCATTACTAACGGAATAGCTGTATGTATTGGTTTTTGTGATGCCTACTCTGCTCATCTGGCCTATAAACTGTACTAGTCTAGGCTAGCCTGCCTATAGCAGGTTATTGAAAGCGCGAACACTGTATCAGAACAGATACAGTCAGAATAATTGATTAATTGATAAGAGCTACCATGAACTGAAGCCAGTTGAAACACTAGGCTATGTTATCATATTGCAACATGATGGTTGTAGGGCTGCATGACAGGGCTCATATGGTTCCCCCTTATAGGATGAAACCATAGCCTATACCATTTGCATTACTTCTGAAATATGATATTGTAGTAGTGCTTGACTTGGGCATGAGATCGCTGGAGCTGAGGACCGGCACCTCAAATGTTCTACTGCTGGAGCTCCTGTTCCTCTTCTAGAATATTAGCAGGACCTAGTTTGTGAAACCATGGTCTGGTGGTGAGGTGTTTAGCTGTTGTTTTTTCACTAGTTTATCATTGCACTTATAGGAGGTTGGTGGCACCTTAATTGTGGAGAACGGGCTCGGGTAATGACTGGAGCAGAATGGGTGGAATGGTACATCCAACACATGGTTTCCATATGTTTGATGTCATTCCATTTACTCCGTTTCAGCCATTATTATGAGCCATCCTCTCCTCAGCAGCCTCCACTGGTGTAGTTAAGGGTAGTTTTTATGAGACGTCCTCTCCTCAGCAGCCTCCACTGGTGTAGTTAAGTGTAGTTATTATGAGACGTCCTCTCCTCAGCAGCATCCACTGGTGTAGTTAAGGGTAGTTATTATGAGCCGTCCTCTCCTCAGCAGCCTCCACTGGTGTAGTTAAGGGTAGTTATTATGAGCCGTCCTCCCCTCAGCAGCCTCCACTGGTGTAGTTAAGGGTAGTTGCTATGAGCCGTCCTCCCCTCAGCAGCCTCCACTGGTGTAGTTAAGGGTAGTTATTATGAGCCGTCCTCTCCTCAGCAGCCTCCACTGGTGTAGTTAAGGGTAGTTATTATGAGCCGTCCTCTCCTCAGCAGCCTCCACTGGTGTAGTTAAGGGTAGTTATTATGAGCCGTCCTCCCCTCAGCAGCCTCCACTGGTGTAGTTAAGGGTAGTTGCTATGAGCCGTCCTCCCCTCAGCAGCCTCCACTGGTGTAGTTAAGGGTAGTTATTATGAGCCGTCCTCCCCTCAGCAGCCTCCACTGGTGTAGTTAAGGGTAGTTATTATGAGCCGTCCTCTCCTCAGCAGCCTCCACTGGTGTAGTTAAGGGTAGTTATTATGAGCCGTCCTCTCCTCAGCAGCCTCCACTGGTGTAGTTAAGGGTAGTTATTATGAGCCGTCCTCCCCTCAGCAGCCTCCACTGGTGTAGTTAAGGGTAGTTAATATGAGCCGTCCTCTCCTCAGCAGCCTCCACTGGTGTAGTTAAGGGTAGTTATTATGAGCCGTCCTCCCCTCAGCAGCCTCCACTGGTGTAGTTAAGGGTAGTTATTATGAGCCGTCCTCTCCTCAGCAGCCTCCACTGGTGTAGTTAAGGGTAGTTATTATGAGCCGTCCTCTCCTCAGCAGCCTCCACTGGTGTAGTTAAGGGTAGTTATTATGAGCCGTCCTCTCCTCAGCAGCCTCCACTGGTGTAGTTAAGGGTAGTTATTATGAGCCGTCCTCCCCTCAGCAGCCTCCACTGGTGTAGTTAAGGGTAGTTATTATGAGCCGTCCTCTCCTCAGCAGCCTCCACTGGTGTAGTTAAGGGTAGTTATTATGAGCCGTCCTCTCCTCAGCAGCCTCCACTGGTGTAGTTAAGGGTAGTTATTATGAGCCGTCCTCTCCTCAGCAGCCTCCACTGGTGTAGTTAAGGGTAGTTATTATGAGCCGTCCTCTCCTCAGCAGCCTCCACTGGTGTAGTTAAGGGTAGTTATTATGAGCCGTCCTCTCCTCAGCAGCCTCCACTGGTGTAGTTAAGGGTAGTTATTATGAGACGTCCTCTCCTCAGCAGCCTCCACTGGTGTAGTTAAGGGTAGTTATTATGAGCCGTCCTCTCCTCAGCAGCCTCCACTGGTGTAGTTAAGGGTAGTTATTATGAGCCGTCCTCTCCTCAGCAGCCTCCACTGGTGTAGTTAAGGGTAGTTATTATGAGCCATCCTCTCCTCAGCAGCCTCCACTGGTTGCACTAGTTTTCTGACTTGTAATGCTCAATGTACCGTTTGATGTAGGCCTGACAATGTTGTGCATAGTACAAGAATATAACCTCCGGGATAGACAGATCTAGGTCAGTCTCAACCTGTCTGTCAATGTCTCATAAGAGAAACCAGCGTCTGTAGTCATAAAGAGTCTCAGAGTAAGAGTGCTGATCTAGGACCAGTTCCCCCCTGCCCATATAATCATATTAATTGTGATTAAAGGACGAAACTGATCCTAGCACTAAGACGCTTCATGAATATAGTAGGAAGACCACACAGAACAATCATAGTTATCAATATAGAAACAGTTCAGTCGCGCTCACATGTTTGCCATATCCAGTATGTTGTGTACACAAAGTGAGAATGTAGTGTGAGATTTCTACATTAATGTTTTCCCCAATGTTGATTTAACCGTTAATAAGTTCCTGGGAGGTGAAACGACAGGCAGCTATGGCTCTTTTATTTACTCCACCTTTATTTAACCAGGTAGGCTAGTTGAGAACAAGTTCTCATTTACAACTGCGACCTGGCCAAGATAAAGCATAGCAGTTCGACACATACAACAACACAGAGTTACACATGGAATAAACAAAACATACAGTCAATAATACAGTAGAACAAAATAAAACAAAAAGTCTATATACAGTGAGTGCAAATGAGGTAAGATAAGGGAGGTAAGGCAATAAATAGGCCATGGTGGCGAAGTAATTACAATATAGCAATTAAACACTGGAATGGTAAATGTGCAGAACATGAACGTTCAAGTAGAGATACTGGGGTGCAAAGGAGCAAGATAAATAAATAAATACAGTATGGGGATGAGGTAGATAGATGGGCTGTTTACAGATGGGCTACATACAGGTGCAGTGATCTGTGAGCTGCTCTGACAGCTGGTGCTTAAAGTTAGTGAGGGAGATATGAGTCTCCAGCTCAGTGATTTTTGCAGTTCGTTCCAGTCATTGGCAGCAGAGACCTGGAAGGAAAGACTACCAAAGGAGGAATTGGCTTTGGGGGTGACCAGTGAGATATACCTGCTGGAGCGCGTGCTACGAGTGGGTGCTGCTATGGTGAACCCTGATGCAACAACAGAGAGTCTTTTCTGCACCCCACAAAATTATGGCACTATGGGTGTGTGAATGTTTTTGTGTAGACAAACTGTCCGTTGGATGACAAAATAAATATCATCTGTATCACAACCACTGTGTCAAATGTGTTTGAGGCTACATCAGTTGCCAACCTGAGTGAGAACAGGGCCTTAGGGACCTGCTGATGGCCGTTCATTCATCCAGACTATGGCTGCTTCTCAAATGTCACCCGAATAGTGCATTACTTATAGGCCCTGGTCAAAGGTAGTGCACTACGTAGAGAATAGGGTTCCATTTGGAACGCAACCTATGATTGGAATTCAATCTGCTGGCCCTACAGCATTACCACAGAGTCTATAGAAAGACAGGCATCACGCCTCCCGAGTGGTGCAGTGCTAGAGGCGTCACTACAGACCTGGGTTCGATCCCAGGTCCAGCGTCGTCCGGGTTAGGGGAGGGTTTGGCTGGGGGGGCTTTACTTGGCTCATCGCGCTTTAGAGACTCATGCAGGCTGACCTCGGTTGTCAGTTGAACGGAGTTTCCTCTGACACATTGGTGCGGCTGGCTTCCGGGTTAAGCGTGCAGGTGTTAAGAAGGGCGGTTGGTTTGGAGGACACATGACTCGGAGGTTTGGAGGACACATGACTCGGAGGTTTGGAGGACACATGACTCGGAGGTTTGGAGGACACATGACTCGGAGGTTTGGAGCACACATGACTCGGAGGTTTGGAGGACACATGACTCGGAGGTTTGGAGGACACATGACTCGGAGGTTTGGAGGACGCATGACACGGAGGTTTGGAGGACACATGACTCGGAGGTTTGGAGGACACATGACCCGGAGGTTTGGAGGACGCATGACACGGAGGTTTGGAGGACACATGACTCTGAGGTTTGAAGGACACATGACACGGAGGTTTGGAGGACACATGACTCGGAGGTTTGGAGCACACATGACTCGGAGGTTTGGAGGACACATGACACGGAGGTTTGGAGGACACATGACACGGAGGTTTGGAGGACGCATGACTCGGAGGTTTGGAGGACACATGACTCGGAGGTTTGGAGGACGCATGACACGGAGGTTTGGAGGACACATGACACGGAGGTTTGGAGGACACATGACTCGGAGGTTTGGAGGACACATGACTCGGAGGTTTGGAGGACACATGACATGGAGGTTTGGAGGACACATGACACGGAGGTTTGGAGGACACATGATCTGGAGGTTTGGAGGACACATGACTCAGAGGTTTGGAGGACACATGACATGGAGGTTTGGAGGACACATGGGGGAGAAAAAGGGGGTAAAGAAAAAAGAAAGACAGACATCAACATGAAGGCAAAAAAATGCATTTGACAGATCAATCCACGGCTGAGGCAGCGATCCATACATCACAAAATCCATTGGATAGATATTTAAGAGATAGGAAATTGGACAGAGGAAGAGATAGGAAAAGATATGAGAGAATATCTTCATGTAAATCAGATGGATAGAGAGCATTATAAAAGGCTCATATGTGCTTATAACAAGTTATAAAGCATTATACCTGCAGGATTTAAGTAAAGTATTAACAGTAGTTTATAGTGAAGGGAACAGGCCTTGTTTATTTAACTAGGCAAGTCAGTTAAGAACAAATTCTTAATTTCAATGACATCCTAGGAACAGTAGGTTAACTGCTTTGTTCAGGGGCAGAATTATATGTTTTTACTTTGTCAGCTCGGGGATTTGATCTTGCAACCTTGCAGTTACTAGTCCAATGCTCTAACCACTAGGCTACCTGCCGCCTCCTTGTGAACAGAGATAGAGCCTGATGCTTGTTCCTGTTTCTCCCTTCCTCCTTCCCATGGCCCATGTCTGTCCACAGTGCTCCGGTCGGAGAAGGAATTCCACGATGCAGCGAAGAGGAACGACACAGACAAAATGCGGGAGCTGATGAAGAAAGGAGTGGACATCAAGGCCAAAAACAAAGTGAGTGCTTGTACGGGATTGGAGAGCATACACACACATACACACATGAACACACTTACACACAATAGTTTACCACTGTCAATTGAATATGGGATGCTATGCTTGTTTTTCATGATAATGACTATTGTTGTGTTGAAACCTGACTGAAAGTGAGTTCACAAGAACTTCTACTAATTCCACAAAACACTTCTACTAAGCTATACTAATTCCCATTAGTAAACCACAGTGCAAATACCCAGGAAGGATTTGGATCTGACAGAGTCAATGCCAGTCAGTCAGTGCCACACTGCCACTGCCAACGCTTTAGCAGCTGTAGCTTTGTTCCTGCCGTTTGTGCTTTTAAGAAAAGGAAACCAGCATCTGGTTGTCCCAGGAAAAGGATATGACCCGGATTTCACCTCCCGGTGGTGAAATAACACCCTCCGACTTGTTTCTCTTGGCTAGCTTGGCCCAAGGTTTCACCGCTAGGTCGTTGACTGTTTCTCACTCTATGTTCTTGCAAATAAGTTGCATAATAAAAGTGTTCAGGTTTTTTTTGCAGTAAAATATAGCATGCAACTTATGTTTTCTTCTCTGTGTCTTGATGAACTGAATTACCCTGCAGGGATCATTAAAGTATGAAGCTGTCTATGTGGTTATATAGTGGGAGTATCTTAACCTAGACTTTACATAACCTTTCATAGCTGTTACTGTATCTGTTCCAGTGGAAAGGGAGAGAGCTTTTGTCTACCTCAAGCATCTTTATCTGCATGCTCACGTCCACTGCAGATTAACCACCTTTCAAACCTACATTACTGTTGTGTTTTATTTCATTCTGATTCTGATTCAGAACACTTTATTGTCCTACATTGGGCGATATGGTTTGTAAAACAACAACATGAAAGAACAGCTACACACTAAAAACACATCAAAAGCATTTCATCATCCCTCCATCTGCTCTGCTGTTGTTTCTCTCTCTCCTCTCTATCATGTTGTTTCTCTCTCCTCTCTATCATGTTGTTTCTCTCTCTCCTCTCTATCATGTTGTTTCTCTCTCCTCTCTATCATGTTGTTTCTCTCTCCTCTCTATCATGTTGTTTCTCTCTCCTCTCTATCATGTTGTTTCTCTCTCCTCTCTATCATGTTGTTTCTCTCTCTCCTCTCTATCATGTTGTTTCTCTCTCTCCTCTCTATCATGTTGTTTCTCTCTCCTCTCTATCATGTTGTTTCTCTCTCCTCCTCTATCATGTTGTTACTCTCTCTCCTCTCTATCATGTTGTTTCTCTCTCCTCTCTATCATGTTGTTACTCTCTCTCTCTCTATCATGTTTTTTCTCTCTCTCCTCTCTATCATGTTGTTTCTCTCTCCTCTCTATCATGTTGTTACTCTCTCTCCTCTCTATCATGTTGTTTCTCTCTCCTCTCTATCATGTTGTTACTCTCTCTCCTCTCTATCATGTTGTTACTCTCTCTCCTCTCTATCATGTTGTTACTCTCTCCTCTCTATCATGTTGTTACTCTCTCTCCTCTCTATCATGTTGTTTACTCTCTCCTCTCTATCATGTTGTTTCTCTCTCCTCTCTATCATGTTGTTACTCTCTCCTCTCTATCATGTTGTTTCTCTCTCCTCTCTATCATGTTTTTACTCTCTCTCCTCTCTATCATGTTGTTACTCTCTCCTCTCTATCATGTTGTTACTCTCTCTCCTCTCTATCATGTTGTTACTCTCTCTCCTCTCTATCATGTTGTTACTCTCTCTCCTCTCTATCATGTTGTTACTCTCTCTCCTCTCTATCATGTTGTTTCTCTCTCTCCTCTCTATCATGTTGTTTCTCTCTCCTCTCTATCATGTTGTTTCTCTCTCCTCTCTATCATGTTGTTACTCTCTCTCCTCTCTATCATGTTGTTTCTCTCTCCTCTCTATCATGTTGTTTCTCTCTCCTCTCTATCATGTTGTTACTCTCTCTCTCTCTATCATGTTGTTACTCTCTCTCCTCTCTATCATGTTGTTTCTCTCTCTCCTCTCTATCATGTTGTTACTCTCTCCCCCCTATCATGTTGTTTCTCTCTCCTCTCTATCATGTTGTTACTCTCTCTCCTCTCTATCATGTTGTTTCTCTCTCCTCTCTATCATGTTGTTACTCTCTCCTCTCTATCATGTTGTTTCTCTCTCTCCTCTCTATCATGTTGTTTCTCTCTCCTCTCTATCATGTTGTTTCTCTCTCTCCTCTCTATCAATGTTGTTTACTCTCTCTCCTCTCTATCATGTTGTTTCTCTCTCCTCTCTATCATGTTGTTCTCTCTCTCCTCTCTATCATGTTGTTTCTCTCTCTCCTCTCTATCATGTTGTTTCTCTCTCTCCTCTCTATCATGTTTGTTACTCTCTCTCCTCCTCTATCATGTTGTTTCTCTCTCTCCTCTCTATCATGTTGTTTATCTCATCTCCGCTCTATCATGTTGTTTACTCTCCTCCCTCTTCATGTTGGTTCTCTCTCCTCTCTATCATGTTGTTTACTCTCTCCTTCCTCTCTATCATGTTGTTTACTCTCTCCTCTCTATCATGTTGTTACTCTCTCCTCTCTATCATGTTGTTACTCTCTCCTCTCTATCATGTTTGTTACTCTCTCCTCTCTATCATGTTGTTACTCTCTCTCTCTCTATCATGTTGTTGTACTCTCTCCTCTCTATCATGTTGACTCTCTCTCCTCTCTATCATGTTGTTTCTCTCTCTCCTCTCTATCATGTTGTTACTCTCTCTCCTCTCTATCATGTTGTCTCTCTCTCCTCTCTATCATGTTGTTTCTCTCTCTCCTCTCTATCATGTTTTTTTTCTCTCTCCTCTCTATCATGTTGTGTCTCTCTCTCTCCTATCATGTTGTTTCTCTCTCCTCTCTATCATGTTGTGTTCCTCTCTTCCTCTCTATCATGTTGTGTTCTCTCTCTCCTCTCTATCATGTTGTTACTCTACTCCTCTCTATCATGTTGTTTCTCTCTCTCCGCTCTATCATGTGTTTCTCTCTCCTCTTCTATCATGTTGTTTTCTCCTCTCTCCTCTCTATCATGTTGTTACTCTCTCGCCTCTCTATCATGTTGTTTCTCTCTCTCTCTCCTTAATCATTTGTTTCTCTCTCCTCTCTATCAGGTTGTTACTCTCGCTCCTCTCTATCATGTTGTTACGCTCTCTCCTCTCCTATCAGTGTTTCTCCTCTCCTCTCGATCATGTTGTTAACTCTCTTCTCCTCTCTATCATGTTGTTTCTCTCTCTCCTCGCTATCATGTGGTTACTCTCTCTCCTCTCTAAGCATGTTGTTACTAACTCTCCTCCTCTCTATCATGTTGTTCTCTCTCCTCTCTAATAATGTTGTTACTCTCTCGCCTCTCTATCATGTTGTTTCCTCCTCTCCTCCTCTCTAATCATGTTGTTACCGACTCTCCGCTCTTTCTCTCTCTCCTCTCTATCATGTTGTTTACTCTCTCTCCTCTCTATCATGTTGTTACTCTCTCGCCTCTCTATCATGTTTTGTACTCTCGCTCCTCTCTATCATTTGTTTTACTCTCTCTCCTCTCTATCATGTTGTGTATCTCTCTCCTCTCTATCATGTTGTTTTCTCTCTCCTCTCTATCATGTTGTTTACTCCTCTCCTCTCTATCATGTTGTTTCTCTCTCTCCTCTCTATCATGTTGTTTCGCTCTCCTCTCTATCATGTTGTTTCTCTCTCTCCTCTCTATCTGTTGTTCTCTCTCTCCTCTCTTCATGTTGTTTCTCTCCTCCTCTCTATCATGTTGTTTCTCTCTCGTCCTCTCTATCATGTTGTTTCTCTCTCTCCTGCTCTAGCATGTTGTTTCTCTCTCTCCTCTCTATCATGGTTGTTTCTCTCTCCCTCTCTATCATGTTGTTCTCTCTCTCCTCTCTATCATGTTGTGTCTCTCTCTCACTCGCTAGCATTCAGTTGTTCTCTCTCTCCTCTCTATCATGTTGTTTCTCTCTCCTCTCTATCATGGTGTTACTCTCTCCTCTCTATCATGTTGTTACTCTTCTCCTCTCTATCATGTTGTTTCTCTCTCCTCTCTATCATGTTGTTACTCTCTCTCCTCTCTATCATGTTGTTACTCTCTCTCTCTATCATGTTGTTACTCTCCTCTCTCTATCATGTTGTTCTCTCTCCTCTCTATCATGTTGTTACTCTCTCCTCTCTATCATGTTGTTTCTCTTCCTCTCTATCATGTTGTTACTCTCTCCTCTCTATCAGTTGTTACTCTCTCTCTATCATGTTGTTTCTCTCTCCTCTCTATCATGTTGTTACTCTCTCTCCTCTCTATCATGTTGTTTCTCTCTCTCCTCTCTATCATGTTGTTACTCTCTCCTCTCTATCATGTGTTACTCTCTCTCCTCTCTATCATGTTGTTACTCTCTCTCTCTCTATCATGTTGTTACCTCTCTCCTCTCTATCATGTTGTTACTCTCTCTCCTCTCTATCATGTTGTTTCTCTCTCCTCTCTATCATGTTGTTACTCTCTCCTCTCATATCATGTTGTTTCTCGGGTCTCTCCTCTCTATCATGTTGTGTCTCCTCTCCTCTCTATCATGTTGGTTTCTCTCTCTCCTCTCTATCATGTTGTTACTCTCGCTCCTCTCTTATCATGGTGTTACGGCTCTCTCCTCTCTATCATGTTGTTTCTTCTCTCCTCCTCTATAGGTTGTTCTCTCTTCTCCTCTCTATCATGTTGTTCTCTCTCATCTCTATCATGGTGTTTCTCTCATCGTCCTCTCTATCATGTTGTTTCTCTCTCTCTATCATGTTGTTACTCTCTCCTCTCTATCAGGTTGTTCTTCCTCTCCTCTCTATCATGTGTTTCTCCTCTCCGCTCTAATCATGTTGTTTCTCTCTCCTCTCTATCATGTGGTTACGCTCTCTCCTCTCTATCATGTTGTTCTCGCCTCCTCTCTATCATGTTGTTTACACTCTCTCCTCGTCTATCATGTTGTTACGCTCTCTCCTCTCTATCATGATTGTTACTCCTCCTCCTCTCTATCATGTTGTTTCTCTCTCTCCTCTCTATCATGTTGTACTCTCTCTCTATCATGTGTTTCTCTCTATATCATGTTGTTACTCTCCTCTCTATCATGTTGTTTCTATCTCCTCTCTATCATGTTGTTTCTCTCCTCTCTATCAGTTGTTACTCTCTCTCTCTCTATCATGTTGTTCTCTCTCTCCTCTCTATCATGTTGTTACTCTCTCCTCTCTATCATGTTGTTTCTCTCTCTCCTCTATCATGTTGTTTCTCTCTCCTCTCTATCATGTTGTTTCTCTCTCTCCTCTCTATCATGTTGTTTCTCTCTCTCTCTATCATGTTGTTTCTCTCTCCTCTCTATCATGTTGTTACTCTCTCTCCTCTCTATCATGTTGTTACTCTCTCCTCTCTATCATGTTGTTACTCTCTCTCTCTCATCATGTTGTTACTCTCTATCCTCTCTATCATGTTGTTTCTCTCTCCTCTCTATCATGTTGTTTCTCTCTCCTCTCTATCATGTTGTTTCTCTCTCTCCTCTCTATCATGTTGTTACTCTCTCTCCTCTCTATCATGTTGTTACTCTCTCTCCTCTCTATCATGTTGTTTCTCTCTCCTCTCTATCATGTTGTTACTCTCTCTCCTCTCTATCATGTTGTTACTCTCTCTCCTCTCTATCATGTTGTTACTCTCTCTCCTCTCTATCATGTTGTTTCTCTCTCTCCTCTCTATCATGTTGTTACTCTCTCCTCTCGGTTTACTCTCTCTCTATCATGTTGTTTCTCTCTCCTCTCTATCATGTTGTTACTCTCTCTCCTCTCTATCATGTTGTTACTCTCTCTCCTCTCTATCATGTTGTTACTCTCTCTCCTCTCTATCATGTTTTCTCTCTCCTCTCTATCATGTTGTTCTCTCTCTCCTCTCTATCATGTTGTTTCTCTCTCCTCTCTATCATGTTGTTACTCTCTCCTCTCTATCATGTTGTTTCTCTCTCTCCTCTCTAGCTGTTGGTACTCTATCTCCTCTTCTATCATGTTGTTTCTCTCTCCTCTCTATCATGTTGTTTCTCTCTCTCTCTCTATCATGTTGTTACTCTCTCTCTCTCTATCATGTTGTTACTCTCTCTCCTCTCTATCATGTTGTTACTCTCTCTCCTCTCTATCATGTTGTTACTCTCTCTCTCTATCATGTTGTTCTCTCTCCTCTATCATGTTGTTTCTCTCTCTCTCTATCATGTTGTTTATCTCTCCTCTCTATCATGTTGTTTCTCTCCTCTCTATCATGTTGTTTCTCTCTCTCTCTCTATCATGTTGTTACTCTCTCTCCTCTCTATCATGTTGTTACTCTCTCCTCTCTATCATGTTGTTTCTCTCTCCTCTCTATCATGTTGTTACTCTCTCCTCTCTATCATGTTGTTACTCTCTCCTCTCTATCATGTTGTTTCTCTCCTCTCTATCATGTTGTTACTCTCTCTCCTCTCTATCATGTTGTTACTCTCTCTCTCTCTATCATGTTGTTACTCTCTCTTCTCTATCATGTTGTTTCTCTCTCTCCTCTCTATCATGTTGTTACTCTCTCTCTCTCTATCATGTTGTTACTCTCTCCTCTCTATCATGTTGTTACTCTCTCTCCTCTCTATCATGTTGTTTCTCTCTCTCCTCTCTATCATGTTGTTTCTCTCTCCTCTCTATCATGTTGTTTCTCTCTCCTCTCTATCATGTTGTTTCTCTCTCTCCTCTCTATCATGTTGTTACTCTCTCCTCTCTATCATGTTGTGTCTCTCTCTCTCTATCTGTTGTTTCTCTCTCCTCTCTATCATGTTGTTACTCTCTCCTCTCTATCATGTTGTTTCTCTCTCCTCTCTATCATGTTGTTTCTCTCTCCTCTCTATCATGTTGTTACTCTCTCTCCTCTCTATCATGTTGTTACTCTCTCTCTCCTCTCTATCATGTTGTTACTCTCTCTCCTCTCTATCATGTTGTTTCTCTCTCTCCTCTCTATCATGTTTGTTTCTCTCTCCTCTCTATCATGTTGTTTCTCTCTCTCCTCTCTATCATGTTGTTTCTCTCTCCTCTCTATCATGTTGTTACTCTCTCTCCTCTCTATCATGTTGTTTCTCTCTCTATCTATCATGTTGTTACTCTCTCTCTCTCTATCATGTTGTTTCTCTCCTCTCTATCATGTTGTTTCTCTCTCTCTATCATGTTGTTACTCTCTCCTCTCTATCATGTTGTTTCTCTCTCCTCTCTATCATGTTGTTACTCTCTCTCTCTATCATGTGTTACTCTCTCTCCTCTCTATCATGTTGTTTCTCTCTCTCCTCTCTATCATGTTGTTTCTTCTCCTCTCATTCATGTTGTTCTCTCTCTCCTCTCTATCATGTTGTTTCTCTCTCTCCTCTCTATCATGTTGTTTCCTCTCCTCTCTATCATGTTGTTACTCTCTCTCTCTATCATGTGTACTCTCTCTCTCATAATGTTGTTACTCTCCTCTCTATCATGTTGTTCTCTCTCCTCTCTATCATGTTGTTACTCTCTCCTCTCTATCATGTTGTTACTCTCTCTCTCTATCATGTTGTTTCTTCTCTCCTCTCTATCATGTTCTCTCTCCTCTCTATCATGTTGTTCTCTCTCTCTATCATGTTGTTATCTCTCTCCTCTCATCATGTTGTTACTCTCTCTCCTCTCTATCATGTTTTTCTCTCTCTCCTCTCTATCATGTGTTTCTCTCTCCTCTCTATCATGTTGTTTCTATCTCCTCTCTATCATGTTGTTTCTCTCTCTTATCATGTTGTTTCTCTCTCTCCTCTCTATCATGTTGTTTCTCTCCTCTATATCATGTTGTTATCTCTCTATCTCTATCATGTTGTTTCTCTCTCTCCTCTCTATCATGTTGTTTCTCTCTCTCCTCTCTATCATGTTGTTACTCTCTCCTCTCTATCATGTTGTTACTCTCTCTCCTCTCTATCATGTTGTTACTCTCTCCTCTCTATCATGTTGTTTCTCTCTCTCCTCTCTATCATGTTGTTACTCTCTCCTCTCTATCATGTTGTTACTCTCTCTCCTCTCTATCATGTTGTTACTCTCTCTCCTCTCTATCATGTTGTTTCTCTCTCCTCTCTATCATGTTGTGTACTCCTCTCCTCTCCTATCAGTTGTTACTCTCTCTCCTCTCTATCATGTTGTTTCTCTCTCCTCTCTATCATGTTGTTTCTCTCTCCTCTCTATCATGTTGTTACTCTCTCCTCTCTATCATGTTGTTTCTCTCTCCTCTCTATCATGTTGTTTCTCTCTCCTCTCTATCATGTTGTTTCTCTCTCTCCTCTCTATCATGTTGTTTCTCTCTCCTCTCTATCATGTTGTTTCTCTCTCTCCTCTCTATCATGTTGTTTCTCTCTCTCCTCTCTATCATGTTGTTTCTCTCTCTCCTCTCTATCATGTTGTTTCTCTCTCCTCTCTATCATGTTGTTTCTCTCTCCTCTCTATCATGTTGTTTCTTTCTCTCCTCTCTATCATGTTGTTACTCCTTCTCCTCTCTATCATGTTGTTTCTCTCTCCTCTCTATCATGTTGTTTCTCTCTCCTCTCTATCATGTTTTTTCTCTCTCTCCTCTCTATCATGTTGTTTCTCTCTCTCCTCTCTATCATGTTGTTACTCTCTCCTCTCTATCATGTTGTTCTCTCTCATCCTCTCTATCATGTTGTTTCTCTCTCCCTCTCTATCAGTTTGTGTACTCTCTCGCACTCTCTATCACATGTTGTTACTCTCTCCTCTCTATCATGTTGTTTCTCTCTCCTCTCTATCATGTTGTTTCTCTCTCCTCTCTATCATGTTGTTTCTCTCTCTCCTCTCTATCATGTTGTTTCTCTCTCTCCTCTCTATCATGTTGTTACTCTCTCCTCTCTATCATGTTGTTTCTCTCTCCTCTCTATCATGTTGTTTCTCTCTCTCCTCTCTATCATGTTGTTTCTCTCTCCTCTCTATCATGTTGTTACTCTCTCTCCTCTCTATCATGTTGTTACTCTCTCTCCTCTCTATCATGTTGTTACTCTCTCCTCTCTATCATGTTGTTACTCTCTCCTCTCTATCATGTTGTTTCTCTCTCCTCTCTATCATGTTGTTACTCTCTCTCCTCTCTATCATGTTGTTTTCTCTCTCCTCTCTATCATGTTGTTTCTCTCTCCTCTCTATCATGTTGTTTTTCTCTCTCTCTATCATGTTGTATCTCATCTCCTGCTATCATGTTGTTACTCTCTCCCTCTCTATCATGTTTTTTCTCTCTCCTCTCTATCATTGTTGTTACTCTCTCTCCTCTCTATCATGTTGTTACTCTCTCCTCCTCTCTATCATGTTGTTTCTTTTCTCTCGCTCCTCTCTATCATGTTGTTCTCTCTCTCCTCTCTATCATGTTGTTTCTCTCCTCTCCTCTCTATCATGTTGTTTCGCTCTCCTCTCTATCATGTTGTTCTCTCTCCTCTCTATCATGTTGTTACTCTCTCCTCTCTCCTATCATGGTTGTTTCCTCTCTCCTCTCTATCATGTTGTTTCTCTCTCCTCTCTATCATGTTGTTACTCTCTCTCCTCTCTATCATGTTGTTTCTCTTCTTCTCTCCTCCTCTCTATCATGTTTGTTACTCTCTCCTCTCTATCATGTTGTTATCTCTCTCCTCTCTATCATGTGTTACTCTCTCTCCTTCTCTAATCATGTTTGTTTCTCTCTCTCCTCTCTATCAGGTTGTTCTCTCTCTCCTCTCTATCATGTTGTTTCTCTCCTCTCTATCATGTTGTTTACTCTCTCCTCTCTATCATGTTGTTTCTCTCTCCTCTCTATCATGTTGTTACTCTCTCCTCTCTATCATGTTTTTACTCTCTCTCCTCTCTATCATGTTGTTTCTCTCTCTCCTCTCTATCATGTTGTTTCTCTCTCCTCTCTATCATGTGTTTCTCTCTCCTCTCTATCATGTTGTTACTCTCTCCTCTCTATCATGTTGTTCTCTCTCTCCTCCTCTATCATGTTGTTACTCTCTCCTCTCTATCATGTTGTTTCTCTCTCCTCTCTATCATGTTGTTCTCTCTCTCTCCTCTCTATCATGTTGTTCCTCTCTCTCCTCTCTATCATGTTGTTGACTCTCTTCCTCTCTATCATGTTGTACTACCTCTCCTCTGCTCTCTATCAGTGTTAGCTCTCTCCTCTCATCATGTTGTTACTCTCTCCTCTCTATCATGTTGTTCCTCTCTCCTTCTATCATGTTGTTACTCATCTCCCTCTCGATCATGTTGTTACTCTCTCTCCTCTCTATCATGTTGTTTCTCTCTCTCCTCTCTATCATGTTGTTTCTCTCTCTCCTCTCTATCATGTTGTTACTCTCTCTCCTCTCTATCATGTTGTTTCTCTCTCCTCTCTATCATGTTGTTCTCTCTCCTCTCTATTCATGTTGTTTCTCTCTCCTCTCTATCATGTTGTTACTACTCTCTCTCCATCTCTATCATGTTGTTTCTCTCTCTCCTCTCTATCATGTTGTTTACTCTCTCCTCTCTCATCATGTTGTTACTCTCTCTCCTCTTATCATGTTGTTTCTCTCCTCTCTTTCTATCATGTGTCTCTGTGTTTTCTCTCTCCTTCTCTATCATGTTGTTACTCCTCTCCTCTCTATCATGTTGTTTTCTCTCTCCTATATCATGTTGTTTCTCTCTCTCTTCTCTATCATGTTTTTACTCTCTTCCTCTCTATCATGTTGTTTTCTCTCTCTCTTCTATCATGTTGTTACTCTCTCTCTCTATCATGTTGTTATCTCTCTATCTATCATGTTGTTACTCTCTCCTCCCCTCTATCATGTTGTTACTCTCTCTCTCTCTATCATGTTGTTTCTCTCTCTCCTCCTATCATGTTGTTACTCTCTCCCTCTATCTATCATGTTGTTTCTCCCTCTCTCTATCATGTTGTTACTCTCTCCTCTCTATCATGTTGTTTCTCTCTCCTCTCTATCATGTTGTTACTCTCTCTCCTCTCTATCATGTTGTTTCTCTCTCCTCTCTATCATGTTGTTTCTCTCTCTCCTCTCTATCATGTTGTTTCTCTCTCCTCTCTATCATGTTGTTACTCTCTCCTCTCTCTATCATGTTTTACTCTCTCCTCTCTATCATGTTGTTTCTCTCTCTCCTCTCTATCATGTTGTTACTCTCTCCTCTCTATCATGTTGTTTCTCTCTCTCTCTATCATGTTGTTACTCTCTCTCCTCTCTATCATGTTGTTACTCTCTCTCCTCTCTATCATGTTGTTTCTCTCTCCTCTCTATCATGTTGTTACTCTCTCTCCTCTCTATCATGTTGTTACTCTCTCTACTCTCTATCATGTTGTTACTCTCTCCTCTCTATCATGTTGTTTCTCTCTCTCCTCTCTATCATGTTGTTACTCTCTCCTCTCTATCATGTTGTTACTCTCTCCTCTCTATCATGTTGTTACTCTCTCTCCTCTCTATCATGTTGTTACTCTCTCTTCTCTCTATCATGTTGTTTCTCTCTCTCCTCTCTATCATGTTGTTACTCTCCTCTCTCTATCATGTTGTTTCTCTCTCCTCTCTATCATGTTGTTACTCTCTCCTCTCTATCATGTTGTTTCTCTCCTCTCTATCATGTTGTTACTCTCTCCTCTCTATCATGTTGTTTCTCTCTCTCCTCTCTATCATGTTGTTTCTCTCTCCTCTCTATCATGTTGTTACTCTCTCTCCTCTCTATCATGTTGTTACTCTCTCCTCTCTATCATGTTGTTACTCTCTCCTCTCTATCATGTTGTTACTCTCTCCTCTCTATCATGTTGTTTCTCTCTCCTCTCTATCATGTTGTTTCTCTCTCTCTATCATGTTGTTACTCTCTCCTCTCTATCATGTTGTTTCTCTCTCCTCTCTATCATGTTGTTACTCTCTCTCCTCTCTATCATGTTGTTACTCTCTCCTCTCTATCATGTTGTTTCTCTCGCTCCTCTCTATCATGTTGTTTCTCTCTCCTCTCTATCATGTTGTTTCTCTCTCTCCTCTCTATCATGTTGTTCTCTCTCCTCTCTATCATGTTGTTACTCTCTCCTCTCTATCATGTTGTTACTCTCTCTCCTCTCTATCATGTTGTTACTCTCTCTCCTCTCTATCATGTTGTTACTCTCTCCTCTCTATCATGTTGTTACTCTCTCCTCTCTATCATGTTGTTACTCTCTCCTCTCTATCATGTTGTTTCTCTCTCCTATCTATCATGTTGTTACTCTTCTCTCTCTATCATGTTGTTACTCTCTCTCTCTATCATGTTGTTCTCTCGCTCCTCTCTATCATGTTGTTTCTCTCTCCTCTCTATCATGTTGTTTTCTCTCTCCTCTCTATCATGTTGTTCTTCTCTTCTATCATGTTGTTCTTCTCTCCTCTCTATCATGTTGTTACTCTCTCTCTCTATCATGTGTTTCTCTCTCTCCTCTCTATCATGTTGTACTCTCTCTCCTCTCTATCATGTTGTTTCTCTCCTCTCTATCATGTTGTTACTCTCTCCTCTCTATCATGTTGTTTCTCTCTCCTCTCTATCATGTTGTTTCTCTCCTCATCATCCTCTCTATCATGTTGTTCTCTCCTCTCTATCATGTTGTTACTCTCTCCTCTCTATCATGTTTGTTACTCTCTCTCCTCTCTATCATGTTGTTTCTCTCTCTCCTCTCTATCATGTTGTTACTCTCTCCTCTCTATCATGTTGTTACTCTCTCTCCTCTCTATCATGTTGTTACTCTCTCTCCTCTCTATCATGTTGTTTCTCTCTCCTCTCTATCATGTTGTTACTCTCTCCTCTCTATCATGTTTTTACTCTCTCTCCTCTCTATCATGTTGTTTCTCTCTCCTCTCTATCATGTTGTTTCTCTCTCCTCTCTATCATGTTGTTTCTCTCTCCTCTCTATCATGTTGTTTCTCTCTCCTCTCTATCATGTTGTTACTCTCTCCTCTCTATCATGTTGTTTACTCTCTCCTCTCTATCATGTTGTTTCTCTCTCCTCTCTATCATGTTGTTACTCTCTCCTCTCTATCATGTTGTTACTCTCTCTCCTCTCTATCATGTTGTTACTCTCTCTCCTCTCTATCATGTTGTTTCTCTCTCCTCTCTATCATGTTGTTACTCTCTCTCCTCTCTATCATGTTGTTTCTCTCTCCTCTCTATCATGTTGTTTCTCTCTCCTCTCTATCATGTTGTTTCTCTCTCCTCTCTATCATGTTGTTTCTCTCTCTCCTCTCTATCATGTTGTTACTCTCTCTCCTCTCTATCATGTTGTTTCTCTCTCCTCTCTATCATGTTGTTTCTCTCTCTCCTCTCTATCATGTTGTTTCTCTCTCCTCTCTATCATGTTGTTTCTCTCTCTCCTCTCTATCATGTTGTTTCTCTCTCCTCTTATCATGTTGTTACTCTCTCTACTCTCATCATGTTGTTTCTCTCTCTCTCTCTATCATGTTGTTTCTCTCTCTCCTCTCTATCATGTTGTTTACTCTCTCTCCTCTCTATCATGTTGTTTCTTCTCTCTCTCATGTTGTACTTCTCTCCTCCTCTATCATGTTGTTACCTCTCTCCTCTCTATCATGTTGTTCTCTCTTCCTCTCTATCATGTTGTTTCTCTCTCCTCTGTATCTTGTTGTTCTCTCTCTCCTCTCTTCATGTTGTTTCTCTCTCCTCTCTATCATGTTGTTACTCTCTCCTCTCTATCATGTTGTTTACTCTCTCTCCTCTCTATCATGTTGTTACTCTCTCTCCTCTCTATCATGTTGTTACTCTCTCCTCTCTATCATGTTGTTTCTCTCTCTCTCTCTACTCTATCATGTTTGTTTTCTCTCTCCGCTCTATCATGTTGTTACTCTCTCCTCTCTATCATGTTGTTACTCTCTCTCCTCTCTAGCATGTTGTTACTCTCTCCTCTTATCATGTTGTTTCTCTCTCCCTCCTCTCTATCATGTTGTTTCTCTCTCTCTCCTCTCTATCATGTTGTTTCTCTCTCTCCTCTCTATCATGTTGTTACTCTCTCCTCTCTATCATGTTGTTTCTCTCTCTCCTCTCTATCATGTTGTTTCTCTCTCCTCTCTATCATGTTGTTACTCTCTCTCCTCTCTATCATGTTGTTTCTCTCTCCTCTCTATCATGTTGTTTCTCTCTCTCTATCATGTTGTTACTCTCTCTCCTCTCTATCATGTTGTTACTCTCTCCTCTCTATCATGTTGTTACTCTCTCTCCTCTCTATCATGTTGTTACTCTCTCCTCTCTATCATGTTGTTTCTCTCTCCTCTCTATCATGTTGTTTCTCTCTCCTCTCTATCATGTTGTTTCTCTCTCCTCTCTATCATGTTGTTTCTCTCTCCTCTCTATCATGTTGTTACTCTCTCCTCTCTATCATGTTGTTTCTCTCTCCTCTCTATCATGTTGTTTCTCTCTCTCCTCTCTATCATTGTTTCTCTCTCCTCTCTATCATGTTGTTTCTCTCTCCTCTCTATCAGTTGTTTCCCTCTCTCCTCTCTATCATGTTGTTTCTCTCTCCTCTCTATCATGTTGTTTCTCTCTCCTCTCTATCATGTTGTTTTCTCTCTCCTCTCTATCATGTTGTTTCTCTCTCCTCTCTATCATGTTGTTTCTCTCTCCTCTCTATCATGTTGTTTCTCTCTCCTCTCTATCATGTTTTTTCTCTCTCTCCTCTCTATCATGTTGTTTCTCTCTCTCCTCTCTATCATGTTGTTTCTCTCTCTCCTCTCTATCATGTTGTTTCTCTCTCTCCTCTCTATCATGTTTTCTCTCTCTCCTCTCTATCATGTTGTTTCTCTCTCTCCTCTCTATCATGTTGTTTCTCTCTCTCCTCTCTATCATGTTGTTTCTCTCTCTCTCTCTCTATCATGTTGTTTCTCTCTCCTCTCTCTTGTTGTTTCTCCTCTCCTCTCTATCATGTTGTTTTCTCCTCCTCCTATCATGTTGTTACTCTCTCCTCTCTATCATGTTGTTTCTCCTCTCCCTCTCTATCATGTTGTTTCTCTCTCCTCCTATCATGTTGTTACTCTCTCCTCCTCTCTATCATGTTGTTTCTCTCTCCTCTCTATCATGTTGTTTCTCTCTCCTCTCATCATGTTGTTCTCTCTCTCCTCTCTATCATGTTGTTTCTCTCTCCTCTCTATCATGTTGTTTCTCTCTCCTCTCTATCATGTTGTTTCTCTCTCCTCTCTATCATGTGTTCTCTCTCTCCTCTCTATCATGTTGTTTCTCTCTCTCCTCTCTATCATGTTGTTTACTCTCTCCTCTCTATCATGTTGTTTCTCTCTCTCCTCTCTATCATGTTGTTTCTCTCTCCTCTCTATCATGTTGTTCTCTCTCTCCTCTCTATCATGTTGTTTCTCTCTCCTCTCTATCATGTTGTTCTCTCTCTCCTCTCTATCATGTTGTTACTCTCTCCTCTCTATCATGTTGTTTCTCTCTCCTCTCTATCATGTTGTTACTCTCTCCTCTCTATCATGTTGTTTCTCTCTCTCCTCTCTATCATGTTGTTACTCTCTCCTCTCTATCATGTTGTTTCTCTCTCCTCTCTATCATGTTGTTACTCTCTCTCCTCTCTATCATGTTGTTACTCTCTCTCCTCTCTATCATGTTGTTACTCTCTCTCCTCTCTATCATGTTGTTACTCTCTCTCCTCTCTATCATGTTGTTACTCTCTCCTCTCTATCATGTTGTTACTCTCTCCTCTCTATCATGTTGTTACTCTCTCCTCTCTATCATGTTGTTACTCTCTCCTCTCTATCATGTTGTTACTCTCTCTCCTCTCTATCATGTTGTTTCTCTCTCTCCTCTCTATCATGTTGTTACTCTCTCTCCTCTCTATCATGTTGTTTCTCTCTCTCCTCTCTATCATGTTGTTTCTCTCTCCTCTCTATCATGTTGTTTCTCTCTCCTCTCTATCATGTTGTTTCTCTCTCTCCTCTCTATCATGTTGTTTCTCTCTCTCCTCTCTATCATGTTGTTTCTCTCTCTCCTCTCTATCATGTTGTTACTCTCTCTCCTCTCTATCATGTTGTTTCTCTCTCTCCTCTCTATCATGTTGTTACTCTCTCTCCTCTCTATCATGTTGTTACTCTCTCTCCTCTCTATCATGTTGTTTCTCTCTCTCCTCTCTATCATGTTGTTACTCTCTCTCCTCTCTATCATGTTGTTACTCTCTCTCCTCTCTATCATGTTGTTTCTCTCTCTCCTCTCTATCATGTTGTTTCTCTCTCTCCTCTCTATCATGTTGTTTCTCTCTCTCTATCATGTTGTTACTCTCTCTCCTCTCTATCATGTTGTTTCTCTCTCTCCTCTCTATCATGTTGTTTCTCTCTCTCCTCTCTATCATGTTGTTTCTCTCTCTCCTCTCTATCATGTTGTTACTCTCTCCTCTCTATCATGTTGTTTCTCTCTCTCCTCTCTATCATGTTGTTTCTCTCTCCTCTCTATCATGTTGTTTCTTTCTCTCTCCCTATCTCATGATGTTTTCTCTCTCTTCCTCCTCTCTCTCTCTGTCTCGCTCTTCCTCTTCTCTCTATGTCTCTCTTCCTCCTCTCCTCTCTCTCTCTGTCTCTCCCTCCTCTCTCCTCTCTCCTCTCTCTGTCTCTCTCTCTCTGTCTTTCTCTCTGTCTCTCCCCACAGACAGGCCGTGCGGCGCTGCACTGGGCAGCGGGGGCTGGGAACGAGCAGGCTCTACGTCTGTTACTAGACCATAATAATGAGGTGGATGTGGAGGACAGTGTAGGTACACACTCCCACTCACACACACGCTCACACTCACACTTACACTCACACTCATGCTTACTCACACACTCACACTCACACTCACACACATACTCACACTCACACAGACAGTATTTTATTGTGATCTATGGCCTCACAAAGTTTATTGCAGTTACTCAGCCATGATCTGCATTTTCTAATGAACTGTGTAAAATTGCTCATAACATCCCACCTTTGTTTTTGTGCCTTTGAGACAACTCTGTTTCTGTAATGCAGATCATTTGGGTGTACAATGAGGTAACAGTTAGAGACACCTTCATATTCATCAGCGTAGACGTGGGGGTTGTAGAAATGACCTTACTCAGTTGTTCTTGTCTGGTTCTCTGCACAGACACACACAAAAGTACACACACACACACACACACACACACACACACACACACACACACACACACACACACACACACACACACAGACCCTTTGTCTCAGGACACATGCATTATAATGACTGTGATGATGAATATTTCATCAAACACAAGCAAGACACAGACAGGCAGTCTAAATGGTGATTTCATGTGTTTTGCCACATTGCAATGTGTGGACTGCGTCCTACTTGTGCTACTGCAATATTCTTAATTACAACAGACAGATAAGGTTGTAGCCTACATTCTAAATGAACCTACAAAATATTCAGACCCGTTGACTTTTTCAACATTTTGTTACGTTACTGCCTTATTCTAAAATGGATTAAACTGTTTTTATTCCTTTTGAATCTACACACAATAGCCTGTAATGACAAAGAAAAAACAGGTTTCTATACATTTTGAAATTAAAAAACTGAAATATTACATTTACATAAGTATTCAGACCCTTTACTCAGTACTTTGTTGAAGCACCTTTGGCAGCGATTACAGCATCGAGTCTTCTTGGATATGACGCTACAAGCTTGGCACACCTGTATTTGGGGAGTTTCTCCCATTTTTCTCTGCAGATCCTCTCAAGCTCTGTCAGGTTGGATGGGGAGCATCGCTGCACAGCTATTTTCAGGTCTTTCCAGAGATGTTCGATTGGGTTCAAGCCCGGGCTCTGGCTTGGCCACCCAAGGACATTCAGAGATTTGTCCGAAGCCACTCCTGCATTGTCTTGGCTATGTGCTAGGGGTCGTTGAGCTGTTGGAAGGTGAACCACCCCAGTCTGAGGTCTGGAGCAGGTTTTCATCAAGGATCTCTCTGTACTTTGCTCCGTTATTCTTTCTCTTGATCCTGACTAGTCTCCCAGTCCCTGCCGCTGAAAACATCCCCACAGCATGATGCTGGCACCACCATGCTTCACCGTAGGGATGGTGCCAGGATTCCTCGCATTCAGGTCAAAGAGTTCAATCTTGTTTTCATCAGACCAGAGAATCTTGTTTCTCATGGTCTGAGAGTCCTTTAGGTGCCTTTTTGCAAACTCTAAGCGAACTGTCTTGTGCGTTCTATTGAGGAGTGGCTTCCGTCTGGCCACTTTACCATAAAGGCCAGATTGTTGGAGTGTTGCAGAGATAGTTGTCCTTCTGGAAGGTTCTCCCATCTCCACAGAGGAACTCTGAAGCTCTGTCAGAGTGACCATCGGGTTCTTGGTCACCTCCCTGACCAAGGCCCTTCTCCCCTGATTGCTCAGTTTGGCTGGGTGGCCAGCTCTAGGAAGAGTCTTGGTGGTTCCAAACTTCTTCCATTTAAGAATGATGGAGGCCACTGTGTTGTTGGGGACCTTCAATGCTGCAGAATTGTTTTGGTACCCTTCCCCAGATCTATGCCTCGACACAAACCTGTCTCGGAGCGCTACGGAAAATTCCTTTGACCTCATGGCTTCATTTTTGCTCTGACGTGCACTCTCAACTGTAGGACCTTATATAGACAGGCGTGTGCCTTTCCAAATCATGTCCAATCAATTGAATTTATCACAGGTGGACTCCAATCAAGTTGTATGGAAACAGGATGCACCTGAGCTCAATTCGAGTCTCATAGCTTGAAAAAATTCTAAAACCCTGTTTTTTCTTTGTCATTATGGGATATTGTGTGTAGATTGATGAGGGAAAAAAGTATTTAATCCATTTTAGAATAAGGCTGTAACATAACAACATTTGGAAAAAGTCAAGTGGTCTGAATACTTTCCGAATGCACTGTATACATTACATTCAAAAAGTATTCACACCCCTTGACTTTTTCCAAATGTTGTTGTGTTACGGCCTGAATTTAAAATTGATTAAATTGAGATGTTGTGTCACTGGCCTAAACACAATACCCCATAATGTCAAAGTGTAATTATGTTTTTAGAAATGTTTACAAATTAATTAAAAAAATTAAAAGCTGAAATGTCTTGAGTCAATAAGTATTCAACCCCCAAGCCTAAATAAGTTCAGGAGTAAAAATGTGCTTGACAAGTCACATAATCAATTGCATGGACTCACTCTGTGTGCAATAATAGTGTTTAACATAATTTCTGAATGACTACCTCTTCTCTTTAGCCCACACATACAATTATATGTAAGGTCCCTCAGTCGAGCGGTGAATTTACAACACAGATTCAATGACAAAGACCAGGGAGGTTTTCTAATGCCTTGCAAAGAAGGGCTCCTATTGGTAGATGAGTAAAAAAAAGCAGACACTGAATACACCTTTGAGCAGATACAGGCATCTTTCCTAACTCAGTTGCCGGAGAGGATGGAAACCGCTCAAGGATTTCACCATGAGGCCAATTGTCACGATTCCTACCGACGGTGGCGCCCCCTCCTGCTCGGGTGGCGCTCGGCGGTCATCGTCACCGGCCTATTAGCTGCCACCGATTCCCTTTTTGTTTTTCCCTTTTTTTATGTTTTCTCACCTGCCCTGAGTTAGTCATTAGGAGGGCTATTTAGTTCAGCTGGCCCGCTCCCTATTGTGCGGGATTGTCCTTCTGTGTGTCGACTGCGTTTTGTTCGACTGTGCTTGTCAAGTGTATTTTCCCTGTTGTTGGGAGACCTTTTATTTTGTACATGTGGTTTTATTAAAATTACCACACAGTGTTCGCTGCTTCCTGCGCTTCTTTCCGCCACACCACAGACAAGCCGTTACAGAATCCCGCACCACAAAGAGCATGGAATCAGCGGGAGCAGCGGGCACTCCACTACCCTCGATGGAGGAACGTGTCCTGCAGAATACATCGGTCCTGCATCGCATCGGATCCGCCATGGACCAGATGATGGAGAGGATGGACCGATGGGAGAGGAGTGGTATCCTCTCTCCACCTACACCCCCCCGATACAACCATCTCCTCCTCCTACGACGTCTGGCTCTGGCGCGCTTCGCCTGGCACTCCCGAGGGAGTACGATGGGACGGCGGCTGGGTGCAAGGGGTTTCTTCTCCAGTTAGAGTTGTACCTGGCCACCGTCAGACCTGCTCCTACAGGAGAGGAGAGCGTGAGTGCTCTCGTTTCCTGCCTGACGGGCCGAGCTCTGGAGTGGGCTAATGCGGTCTGGAACGCTCCGGACTCGGCGAGGGACCACTACCCAGAGTTCACCCGCCGCTTTCGGGCTGTTTTCGACCACCCCCCCGAAGGTAGAGCGGCGGGTGAACGGCTGTTCCACCTCAGGCAGGAGACGAGGAGTTTAGGACCTTGGCTGCTGGAGCGGGGTGGAATGACAGGGCCCTCATAGACCACTACCGGTGTAGTCTCCGGGCGGACGTCCGCAGGGAGCTGGCCTGTAGGGACACCAATCTATCCCTGGACGAACTCATTGATATGTCCATACGGTTGGACAATTTGCTGGCTGCCCGCGGGCGTTCGGAGAGGGTCCTGCCCGTTCCACCCCCGTGCACCCCCGCCCCTACCCCTATGGAGGTAGGGGGGGCCGTGTCAAGGGGCACCGGAGGAGGTGGCTCCTCCTGCACCAGCTGTGGTCGGAGAGGACACACGGCCGACCTGTGCTGGAGGAGCCAGTCTGGGAGTCGAGAAGGCAGGCAGAACACTTCTCGGTCACCTCAGGTGAGTCAGCACCAGACTCGCCCAGAACCCCCTGTTGGTCATGTGTTTTTGCCTGTTTCATTTTCTAATTTTTTTCCCTCTTCCCAGCATAGGGCGCTAGTCGATTCAGGCGCAGCTGGGAACTTTATGGACCGTGGACTTGCCATTAAGCTGGGCATTCCACGGGTGCCGATAGATTCCCCCTTCCCCGTGCACTCCTTAGATAGCCGACCATTAGGGTCAGGGCTAGTCAGGGAGTCTACGGTGCCGCTGGACATGGTAACGCTGGGGAATCATAAGGAAAGCATTAACTTTTTTCTTATTGATTCACCTGCGTTTCCGGTGGTGCTGGGGGTCCCCTGGCTGGCTGGTCACAATCCCCTCATTTCATGGAAACAGGGGGTTCTCCAGGGGTGGTCGGAGGAGTGTTCAGGGAGGTGTCTAGGAGTTTCCATAGGTGCCACGTCGGTGGAGAGTCCAGACCAGGTGTCCACCGTGCGCATTCCCCCTGAATACGCCGATTTGGCGATCGCTTTTTGTAAAAAGAGAGCGACTAAATTACCACCTCATCGACAAGGGGATTGTGCGATAGATCTCCAGGTTAACACTGCGCTTCCCAGGAGTCACGTGTACCCCTTGTCACAAGAGGAGACGGCGGCTATGGAGACATACGTCACGGAATCCTTGGGACAGGGGTACATTCGGCCCTCCATCTCACCCGCTTCCTCGAGTTTCTTTTTTGTGAAGAAAAAGGAGGTAGTTCTGCGTCCGTGCATTTATTATAGAGGTCTAAACGCGATCACGGTGGGGTTTAGTTACCCACTACCTCTTATCGCTACGGCGGTGGAATCATTTCACGGAGCACAGCTCTTCACAAAATTGGATCTCAGGAGCGCGTATAACCTGGTGCGTATCAAGAAGGGAGATGAGTGGAAAACCGCCTTTAGTACCACATCAGGCCATTATGAGTACCTCGTCATGCCGTATGGGTTGAAAAATGCTCCAGCCGTCTTTCAATCCTTTGTTGACGAGATTCTCAGGGACCTGCACGGGCAGGGCGTGATTGTTTATATCGATGACATTTTGATATATTCCGCCACCCGCTCCGCGCATGTGTCCCTGGTGCGCAAGGTGCTTGGTAGACTGCTGGAGCATGACCTATACGTTAAGGCTGAGAAGTGTGAGTTTTTCAAACGAGCCGTCTCCTTTCTGGGTTATCGCATTTCCACCACGGGGGTGGTGATGGAGTGTGACCGCGTTAAGGCCGTGCGTAATTGGCCGACTCCAACCACGGTGAAGGAAGTGCAGCGGTTCTTGGGCTTTGCCAACTACTACCGGAGGTTTATCCGGGGGTTTGGCCAGGTAGCGGCTCCCATTACCTCACTGCTAAAGGGGGGGCCGGCGTGTTTGAGATGGTCGACGGAGGCGGACGGAGCCTTCAAGAAGTTGAAGACACTGTTCACCGACGCGCCCGTGTTGGCGCACCCGGACCCGTCTTTAGCGTTCGTAGTAGAGGTGGACGCATCCGAGGCTGGGGTGGGTGCCATGCTATCACAGCGCTCGGGTGCGCCACCGAAACTCCGCCCCTGCGCTTTCTTCTCAGGGAAGCTCAGTTCGGCGGAGCGTAATTACGATGTGGGGGACAGGGAGTTGCTAGCGGTAGTCAAAGCCTTGAGGGTGTGGCGACACTGGCTTGAGGGGGCTAAGCACCCCTTTCTCATCTGGACCGACCACCGAAACCTGGAGTACATCCGGGCAGCGAGGAGACTGAATCCACGTCAGGCAAGGTGGGCCATGTTCTTCGCCCGGTTTAGGTTTACCATCTCATATAGACCGGGTTCCCTTAATACTAAAGCCGACGCGCTGTCCCGTCTGTATGACACGGATGACCGACCCATCGATCCAACTCCCATCATTCCAGCGTCTAGGCTGGTGGCACCAGTGGTGTGGGAGGTGGACGCGGACATCGAGCGGGCACTGGTGTTGGAACCTGCGCCTGCGCACGTGCCCGAGGGGCGCATGTATGTGCCGCTCGATGTTCGCGATCGGTTGATTCGGTGGGCGCACACGCTACCTGCGGCGGGTCATCCTGGTGTAGAGAGGACAGTGCGGAGTCTAAGGGGGAAGTATTGGTGGTCCACCTTGGCTAAGGACGTGAGGTCATATGTCTCTTCCTGTTCGGTGTGTGCCCAGAGTAAGGCTCATAGGCATTTACTGAGAGGGAAGTTACAGCCCCTCCCCGTTCCGCAACGGCCATGGTCGCACCTGTCTATCGACTTCCTGACAGATCTTCCCCCCTCTCAGGGGAACACTGCGATTCTGGTGGTTGTGGATCGGTTTTCTAAGTCCTGCCGTCTCCTCCCCTTGCCCGGTCTCCCTACGGCCCTGCAGACTGCGGAGGCCCTATTTACCCACGTCTTCCGCCACTACGGGGTGCCGGAGGATATTGTCTCTGATCGGGGCTCCCAGTTCACATCCAGGGTCTGGAAGGCGTTTATGGAGCGGCTGGGGGTCTCGGTCAGTTTAACCTCCGGTTATCACCCCGAGAGCAATGGGCAGGCGGAGAGGGTGAACCAGGAGGTGGGCAGGTTCCTGAGGTCATATTGCCGGGACCGGCCAGGGGAGTGGGCGAGGTATATTCCCTGGGCAGAGTTAGCCCAGAACTCACTTTGCCACTCCTCTACTAACATGTCACCCTTCCAGTGTGTGTTAGGGTACCAGCCGGTCCTGGCCCCATGGCACCAGAGCCAGACCGAGGCTCCTGCGGTGGAGGACTGGGTTCAGCACTCCAAGGAGACCTGGAAAGCAGTACAGGACTCACTGAAGGAGGCCAGTGCCAGGCAGAAAAGGAGTGCTGACCGCCACCGCAGTGAGGCGCCGGTGTTCGCACCGGGTGACAGGGTCTGGCTCTCGACCCGGAACCTGTCCCTCCGCGTGCCCTGCCGGAAGCTGGGGCCGCAGTGTGTGGGGCCCTTCAAAGTCCTGAGGAGGATAAACGAGGTGTGTTATCGGTTGCAACTCCCTTCCTATTACCGTATTAACCCCTCGTGTCATGTGTCTCTCCTCAGGCCGGTGGTGGCTGGTCCCCTACAAGAAGATGAGGTGCCGGAGGTCCCTCCACCCCCCCTGGACATCGGGGGGTCCCCGGCGTACAGCGTAAGGGCCATTCTGGACTCGAGACGCCGGGCGGGGGGCCTGCAGTACCTCGTGGACTGGGAGGGGTACGGTCCGGAGGAGAAGTGCTGGGTGCCGGCGGAGGACGTCTTGGACCCATCCATGTTGAAGGAGTTCCACCGCCTCCGTCTGGATCGCCCTGCGCCTCGTCCTCCGGGTCGGCCTCGAGGCCGGTGTCGGCGCGCTGCAGGAGCCGCGCGTCAGGAGGGGGGTGGCGCTCGGCGGTGCTGCTGGGGTGGCGCTCGGGCAGCTCGGGTGGCGCTCGGCGGTCGTCGTCACCGGCCTATTAGCTACCACCGATTCCCTTTTTGTTTTTCCCTTTTTTTATGTTTTCTCACCTGCCCTGAGTTAGTAAATTAAGAGGGCTATTTAGTTCAGCTGGCCCGCTCCCTATTGTGCGGGATTGTCCTTCTGTGTGTCGACTGCATTTTGTTCGACTGTGCTTGTCAAGTGTATTTTCCCTGTTGTTGGGAGACCTTTTATTTTGTACATGTGGTTTTATTAAAATTACCAAACAGTGTTCGCTGCTTCCTGCGCTTCTTTCCGCCACACCACAGACAAGCCGTTACACCAATGGTGACTTTAAAACAGTTAGAGTTTAATGGCTGTGATTGGAGAAAACTGAGGATGGATCAACAACATTGTAGTTACTCCACAATACTAACCTAAATGACAGAGTGAACACAACACAACACGCCTACCACTTTGAAGCTGCAAAATATTTTTATTGTGAAACAAACAAGAAATAAGACAAAAAAACGGAAAACTTGAGTGTGCATAACTATTCCCCCCTCCCCAAAGTCAAGACTTTGTAGAGCCACCTTTTGCAGCAATTACAGCTGCAAGTCTCTTGGGGTATGTCTCTATAAGTTTGGCACATCTAGCCACTGGGATTTCTGCCCATTCTTCAAGGCAAAACTGCTCCAGCTCCTTCAAGTTGGATGGGTTCCGCAATCTTTAAGTCATACCACATATTCTCAATTGGATTGAGGTCTGTGCTTTTACTAGGCCATTCCAAGACATTGAAATGTTTCCCCTTAAACCACTCGAGTGTTGCTTTAGCAGTATGCTTAGAGTCATTGTCCTGCTGGATGGTGAACCTCTCAAATCTCTGGAAGACTGAAACAGGTTTCCCTCAAGAATTTCCTTGTATTTAGCACCGTCATTCCTTCAATTCTGACAAGTTTCCCAGTCCCTGCCGATAAAAAACATCCCCACAGCATGATGCTGCCAACACTACGCTTCACTGTGGGGATGGTTATTTTTATTTCACCTTTATTTAACCAGGTAGGCCAGTTGAGAACAAGTTCTCATTTACAACTGGCCAAGATAAAGCAAAGCAGTGCGACAAAAACAACAACACAGAGTTACACATGGGATAAACAAAAGTACAATCAATAACACAATAGAAAAATATATATACAGTGTGTGTAAATGGAGTAAGGAGGTAAGGCAATACATGGGTCATAGTAGCGAAGTAATTACAATTTAGCAAATGAACACTAGAATGATGTGCAGATGATGATGTGCAAGTAGAAATACAGGTGTGCAAAAGAGCAAAAAAAGTAAATAAAAACAATATGGGGATGAGATAGGTAGTTGGATGGGCTATTTACAGATGGGCTGTGTACAGCTGCAGCGATCGGTAAGCTGCTCAGATAGCTGATGCTTAAAGTTAGTGAGGGAAACATAAGTCTCCAACTTCAGCAATTTTTGCAATTCGTTCCTGTCATTGGCAGCAGAGAACTGGAAGGAAAGGCGGCCAAAGGAGTTGTTGGCTTTGGGGATGACCAGTGAGATATACATGCTGGAGCACGTGCTACGGGTGGGTGTTGTTATGGTGACCAGTGAGCTGAGATATGGCAGAGCTTTACCTAGCAAAGACTTATAGATGACCTGGAGCCAGTGGGTCTGGCGACAAATATGTAGCGAGGGCCAGCCGATGAGAGCATACAGGTCGCAGTGGTGGGTGGTATATGGGGCTTTGGTGACAAAATGGATGGCACTGTGATAGACTGCATCCAACTTGCTGAGTAGAGTGTTGGAGGCTATTTTGTAAATGACATCGCCGAAGTCGAGGATCGGTAGGATAGTCAGTTTTACGAGGGTGTGTTTGGCGGCGTGAGTGAAGGAGGCTTTGTTAAGTCGCTCTGGATAAGAGCGTCTGCTAAATGACGTAAATGTAAAAAAAATGTAATGAAATAGGAAGCCGATTCTAGATTTAATTTTGGATTGGAGATGTTTAATATGAGTCTGGAAGGAGAGTTTACAGTCTAGCCAGACACCTAGGTATTTGTAGTTGTCCCCATATTCTAAGTCAGAACCATCCAGAGTAATGACGCAAGTCGGGCAGGCGGGCGGGTGCGAGCAGCGATCGGTTGAAGAGCATGCATTTAGTTTTACTAGCGTTTAAGAGCTGTTGGAGGCCACGGAAGGAGTGTTGTATGGCATTGAAGCTCGTTTGGAGGTTTGTTAACACAGTGTCCAAAGAAGGGCCAGATGTATACAGAATGGTGTCGTCTGCGTAGAGGTGGATCAAGGAATCATCCGCAGCAAGAGAAACATCATTGATATATACAGAGAAAAGAGTCGGCCCGAGAATTGAACCCTGTGGTACCCCCATGGAGACTGCCAGAGGTCCGGACAACAGGCCCTCCGATTTGACACACTAAACTCTATCTGAGAAGTAGTTGGTGAACCAGGTGAGGCAGTCATTTGAGAAACCAAAGCTGTTGAGTCGACCGATAAGAATACGGTGATTGACAGAGTCGAAAGCCTTGGCCAGGTCGATGAAGACGGCTGCACAGTGCTGTCTTTTATCGATGGCAGTTATGATATCGTTTAGTATCTCAGAGTGATGAGAGGTGTTGGGTTAGCGCCAGATATAGCGTTTTCCTTGATGGCCAAAAAGCTCGATTTTAGTCTCATCCGACCAGAGTACCTTCTTCCATATGTTTGGGGAGTTTCCCACATGCCTTTTGGCAAACACCAAACGTGTTTGCTTATTTTTTGCCACTCTTCCGTAAAGCCCAGCTCTGTGGAGTGTACGGCTTAAGGTGGTCCTATGGACAGATACTCCAATCTCCGCTGTGGAGCTTGGCAGCTCCTTCAGGGTTATCTTTGTTCTCTTTGTTGCCTCTCTGATTAATGCCCTCCTTGCCTGGTCCATGAGTTTTGGTGGGCGGCTCTCTCTTGGCAGGTTTGTTGTGGTGCCATATTATTTCAATTTTTTAATAATGGATTTAATGGTGCTCTGTGGGATGTTCAAAGTTTCAGATAGTTTTTTCTAACCCAACCCCGATCTGTACTTCTCAACAACTTTGTCCCTGACCTGTTTGTAGAGCTCCTTGGTCTTCATGGTGCCGCTTGCTTGGTGGTGCCCCTTGCTTAGTGGTGTTGCAGACTCTGGGGCCTTTCAGAACAGGTGTATATATACTGAGATCATGTGACAGATCATGTGACACTTAGATTGCACACAGGTGGACTTTATTTAGCTAATTGTGTGACTTCTGAAGGTAATTGGTGGCACCAGATCGTATTTAGGGGCTTCATAGAAAAGGGGGTGAATACATATGCACACACCACTTTTCAGTTTTTTATTTTTGAGTATTTTTTTGAAACAAGTTATTTTTTACATTTCACTTCCCCAATTTGGACTATTTTGTGTATGTCCATTACATGAAATCCAAATAAAAATCTATTTAAATTACAGGTTGTAATGCAGCAAAATAGGAAAAATGCCAAGGGGGATGAATACTTCTGCAAGGCACTGTATGCTTGTCATAGGCAAGGACTAGGGAGTTTTTTAAATAAAAAGATATAGAATAAAGTTAAGCACAGGCAAAATCCTAGAAGAAAACTTGGCTAAGTCTGCTTTCTAACAGACACTGGGTGTAACAATGTGCGCTGAGAGTCGGGAAGCAAATTCAGGGAGTGAGTGTTTTAATACACGGAACATAATACAAAAGAAGAAACACTACCAGCACACAGACCAGAAACAGAAACTATGACACCTGGGGAAGGAACCAAAGGGAGTGACATATCTATGGAAGGTAATCAGGGAAGTGATGGAGTCCAGGTGAGTCTGACGCCACGCAGGTGCGGGTAACGATGGTGACTGGTGTGCACCATAACGAGCAGCCTGGTGACCTAGAGGCCGGAGAGGGAGCACACGTGACACTGGGAGACAAATTCCCCTTTCAGCAGGACAATAACCTAAAACACAAGGCCAAATATACACTGGAGTTGCTTACCAAGACAACATTGAATGTTCCTGAGTGGCCTACTGTAGTTACAGCTTTGACTTAAATCGGCTTGAAAATCTATAGAAAGACTTGAAACTGGCTGTCTAGCAATGATCATCAACCAACTTGACAGAGCTTGAAGAATCTTTCAAATAAGAATGTGCAAATATTGTGCAATCCATGTGTGCTCAGGTGTGAATCTAACATATATTGACTCAGGGGTGTGAACACTTATGTAAATTAGATATTTTTGTATTTAATTTTCAATAAATTAGCAACATTTTCTAAAAACATGTTTTCACTTTGTCATTATGGGGTATTGTGTTAAGATGGGTGAAAAAAAGCAACAATTCCATCCATGTTGAATATCAGGCTTTAAAACAACAGCATTTGGAATAAGTCAAGGGGCTATAAATACTTTCTGAAGGCTCTGTATATATTATATATGAGGCAGAGATGTAGGCTACATAACCATGGAGATCAAATTGGCTGCAGGTCCAGAAGAGGGTGAGTAAAGTGAACAGCAGCAGCTACCTAGAAAATGTGTGTGTTAGTAAGACATGAACAGAACATGATTCAGTTCTTTACCTCTGAGGGGCGGGACGGGGGCAAAATGGGGGGGTTACCTTCGGTCGCGCAGCCTCGGCCTTAATTCTATTTCTACAATCTGCTGTCCCTTCTCAGTTTGGTATGAATGCTCTGCTGCTGGCAGCCTGGTTCGGTCGCCTCAAGATCCTACAGATCCTCGTGGCCTCTGGAGCAAAGCTCAACTGTGAAAACAAAGTAAGTCATTCAATTAATTACATGAATTGACCAAATTCAATGGAACGGATCCTACCCCTAATGATGTAAAAACGCGGATAGGACTACATCATGCTATTTCCTTAATGTTTTTTAGTGTTTTAATTGTGTCTATTGTGTTACAATTGTGTCTATTGTGTTACAATTGTGTCTATTGTGTTACAATTGTGTCTAATTGTAACTAGTTATAGCTTGTGGAATTCAGGCAAACAATATGCTGTTTGTATTCACGCCTATGCACACAAAAAAAAAGCCAGCTTAACCAATTGCTTAATCAGGGGTACTCTGTGAGTTGGGTGGACTTCAAAAGGACAAGAAGTTGAGCTAATGTATTACAGTTTGTTCACTCAACAAACACTGCTCGAAGTTAGCTGAATTTGAACAAGCTTGTTGAGTAAAATTACAAATTCATGTTTGCTCAAAACCAAACCTATCATCTTCATATTTCTCAGCAGGTTGATTTTCAGAATTGTTTGTTGATTAATCGTATGCTACATTTTTCTGAACTAACCCAATCTGTTAGTAGTTGGACTTATTGCACCAGTTACTGAGATGGCTGTTCCAGTTTAGATGATTTAGGTCTCGTTAATCAAACTTCTCTACCCCAGCAGTCAATTTAGGATATCCTTACTCTGTCTGGATTCCCCCAAGAATTACACATCACTTTGCAAGCCAGCATAATGTGTTTTGCAGGGTTGTGTCAGACCAGTGTGTTATGGTGGAATTAGACCCTCAAAGAATGATACATTGTCATAAAGAGCTTAATTTGAAAAATAACATTCACAAACATTTTACAATTTTAGCAACCAGGCAATGGCGGAGCAATTTCTGCATATTGCGCCTTTAAAGCTTGCAAATATAATGCTCTATAAGTTGATTTATATGTCATAATAATTGACTGACTTACTTGACTTATGAGGAGCATAGGCCATTGACAAATGTCCTCCATCTCACTCGGTTCGGGGCAAGTTTTTCCAGATCATAGCACTTGAGGCGGCTTTCAGTCATTTCTGTCTTATAATTCATTTTTGTATTATAATAAGACTTATAATATGTTATGTATCCGTCTCTCTGTCAGAATGGGCTGGGCCTGCTGCACTGTGCCGCCCAGCGGGGTCATAGCAGAGTGCTGGAGTTCATCATGGAGGACCTAGTAGAGGACGTACTGCTGGACAGGGTGGACAATGTGACTGCCCCACACCACACAACCGGTTCTTTACTAGCACGCTTTCTGCATTTTCCTAGTCCTTTCAAAGACCTTTCCTAGCAAATTCCTTGAACTTCTTGGGAGTGCTTTCCTTTCCCAGGACTTTCCCAGTACTGTTCTAGGGCTTTCCTTTCCTTATACTCTCCCCGTCTGTGCTTTAGTCTCAACCCTGTCTGGTTACAGGATTTACAAGGAAAATTGATAATGACGCAATGAAAAAAATCTTTACTTTAAGAATTGGATTAATGCAGTATCACCACCCTCTGTGCACAATAGATACATTGAGGGTTTACTATGCTACCTATTATTTATCCTGTGCCATGTTAGATGTGTTTACTAGGATGTCAAACCTGCTTGTCGCATGTTGGCTGAACATCAGTGACATCAAGCCCACCCCCAACAGCCAACTGTCGCTTACAGAGTGACAGATAAGTCCCTTGCTCTGTTGGCTTAAACGGTTGGCTTGTGTGTTTGTGAAGGAGGTTATGAGTTCGAACCCTGCTTGGGGCAGAGCAGAAGACACTCTGTTATTCAATACTTTCATACTATAATTTGGTCATAGTGTCATTTGGTCATACTGTGATGTTGTCATTACTGTCATTACTGTTACTATCTTCTTATAGTTAATCCCTCACTCCCTGTTTTACTGTCAGTCTGGGAAGACAGCGTTTCACCTGGCTGCAGAACATGGACAGCTAGAGGTGGTTGAGTTCCTCATTGGTATGGGCTGCACTCACGGCCTCAAGGATAAGGTAGGTTCAGACGTTGACACGTGTACACACACACACACACACACACACACACACACACACACACACACACACACACACTTATAGGTGAATACATGATTCTGCTAGTGTTACAGTAGCGAGAGAGTAAACATGAACTTTAAACACCTTTGGAAAATGTGTTTGCATTACTTTTCGTGTGTGTGTGTAACTAAGATGTTATCATGTAAATATAACATGATGTCTGGTGTGTTTTTATATATTGTATAGGATGAAAACATGGCCATCCATCTAGCAGCCAATCATGGACATAAAGAGGTCCTGCAGAAGTTAGTTGAGACAGGAGTGGACATTGATGAGAGAAACATAGTGAGTAAAGAACATATTGTCACTGTGTCAGGTGTGGTGTGGGGTAAAAATCAGCCCAGAAACTAGATTTTATATTCAATGCATTTTAGCTGTCGTGGTTCCTGCTTCACTTTATAGGGGTAATGGTGAGAGAAAAAAGTTAACTATTCATTTATGTTTTGCTTTTAAACTTTATTTTGCCAGGAAATAACAAATTCTATTTTACTATAATAACAATTAGGGTTACTGCTACTTGTTCTATTTTATATTGTTGATTATTCCCTATTCTGTTGATAGAATGTAAAGCTGATGGAGGCCTGTTGTGACATGATATTTGGTTCTCCAGGACGGACTGACACCTCTGCACCTGTCCTCTGATGGAGGTCACTATGAATGTGTCAAACTACTGCTGGAAGCCTGCTGTAATGTCAACGCCCTGACAAACGTGAGGGTCAACTTCCAATGAACTATAACTTATAAAGGCTTTATAGAGCATTCATCTATCTGTTCATATAGCTGTAAATGTATGGACAGAGGACCACCTAGAAGTGGGTGCTGCCTATGCACTGACTGGGACATTCTCTTCCAAGACAATGATGTTAAAACTCTTGCAGAGACAGGCATGGATGATAATAAATGATTTCTAAATCATCTAAATATGTCTTAGAAAGGGTTTATAAAGACTTTGTTAAGACGTGTAAATTGTAATTAGTTTAAAGTGGTACCTGATTATCACATTTACATTTAAGACTGAATCTGAGATGGAAAGATAGATAGATAATTGGGTAGATAGATAATCATTGATCATTACAGGTATAATGTCAAAGTGACAACTAATGTGTGAGACTGAGAGGTACGTTAGTGAGTCTGAACTGTGACCTGTCCCACTATGTTGTTGTCTGTGCAGAAGAATATGAATGCCCTCCACTACGTGGCCCAGCACGGCTTTGAGAGGGAGACCAGTCTGCTACTGGAGGCAGGCATCAACACAGACACGGTGGATGGCGTGAGTATACAAGCCAACCTTCAACCATACTGTACATACTGCACTAGTTTGTGCATCGGTTAGCTCCTCTGTAGGAATAGTTGGTAGCACTTATTGCAACTTGGTTAGCTCCTCTTTCATACTACAATAGTGAACAGCCAGGTATTTTAGTTAAGCCTAACAGCTCAGAATACACCAGTAGGGTTCAGCATCTGCACCATGTCCCCTTTCCACTTTCTCTTTGTCCTAACTTTTTCCAACTCAGAGAATTGGTGCCACATTTGTTTGTATAATTCAGTGCATGTCCTATATTGATGTTTTCCGTTTTCAGTAAAAGTGTTTTATTTATTTTATTTTTTAAGTCGTAGGGCAGTCCCACTCCTCTCATATGTTTGTTGTATTGGATAGAGAGAGTCAATAAACAGGTGTTCTGACATGCTAGTTTGCTAGTTTTAAACCCATGCTGCAGCAGTAGGGTCCTGGAGGCAGCAGCTTAGACCGCTGGATCCGCCCAAGACACAAAAGGTGTTTTTTTAGTGCCTCAGTGCAGAATAGGTTCTCTCCATAGATCTATGTTTTAGTTTGTGTCTGAAACAAGACCACAAGCTACAGTACAACAGGCCTTTTCCTCCCACGTACCACTAATCAAAAGAGAACCATCATACTCTCCCAGAAGCTTGGCTGGTGCGTAAAACCCGCCAATTCAGACAAACAGAGGTGTATTGGGTTCTTACTGAATACGTCTGTGTAAGCTATCCCTGATGCAGTGAACATTACAAAACACATTGAATAATGAAGTAAGCTTTATGCAACGTCTTTTTGAGTGCGAACTCATTACACCTCTTTGTTTCTCCCACGTACCACACCTCTGGAACTCCCTCAATGACAATCTCAAAGCTGCTCAGACTGTTGGTGCATTTAAAGCAGGCCTTAAGACTCATCTCTATCGGCTGGACTAGCCTCGTTCCTGAAGCAGGCCTTAAGACTCATCTCTATCGGCTGGACTAGCCTCGTTCCTGAAGCAGGCCTTAAGACTCATCTCTATCGGCTGGACTAGCCTCGTTCCTGAAGCAGGCCTTAAGACTCATCTCTATCGGCTGGACTAGCCTCGTTCCTGAAGCAGGCCTTTAGACTCATCTCTATCGGCTGGACTAGCCTCGTTCCTGAAGCAGGCCTTAAGACTCATCTCTATCGGCTGGACTAGCCTCGTTCCTAAAGCAGGCCTTAAGACTCATCTCTATCGGCTGGACTAGCTTCGTTCCTAAAGCAGGCCTTAAGACTCATCTCTATCGGCTGGACTAGCCTCGTTCCTGAAGCAGGCCTTTAGACTCATCTCTATCGGCTGGACTAGCCTCGTTCCTAAAGCAGGCCTTTAGACTCATCTCTATCGGCTGGACTAGCCTCGTTCCTAAAGCAGGCCTTAAGAGACTCATCTCTATCGTCTGGACTAGACTCATTCCTAGACTCCTATTGTTGTTTTCATGATATTGTTATATATTTTGAAATGTCTTGTTTGTTATGTTATCATTAAAAATATATATATTTTACTGTATTTCCTAGTTGATATTTTATTTTACGCACATTGAGATTATTCTTGCATAATGAAAAGCACTTTACAAATGTAACAAATTATTATTATTATTTACGTGGCATCTGTTGTATGTGGTAACCATCAAAGTGTATCTAATTTTACCTTGTGTTTTGAACAGCAACACACATCCCCTCTTCACATCGCCGTGCTCAACAATCACACTGAGGTGGTACGGCAGCTAATAGACTCTGAATGTGACCTGGACATATCTGACAATGTGAGTAATGTTTCCACTCTCTATGGGCGTTATGTAATCACCTTACTGTATGTAAACATTCTATGCAATGCATTCAATGATTTGTTAGGCCAACGGTGCATTGTCACGTTCGCTATCTTCAAACTCCCTGTCGTAAACCAAACAAGGCGCAGAGTGCTTGTAATTCCACATCTTTTAATGAGGTGAAACCGAACAAAACAATAAACAGGTAAACAGAAAAGAATGTGACGCAACTGAGGCGCACACAAGGCTCCGGACTGGGGACCGCCGCTGGAGGCGCCGGACTGGGGACCGCCGCTGGAGGCGCCGGACTGGGGACCGCCGCTGGAGGCGCCGGACTGGGGGACGCAGCCGGAGGCGCCGGACTGGGGGACGCAGCCGGAGGCTCCGGACTGGGGGACGCAGCCGGAGGCTCCGGACTGGGGGACGCAGCCGGAGGCTCCGGACTGGGGGACGTCGCCGGAGGCTCCGGACTGGGGGACGTCGCTGGAGGCTCCGGACAGGGGACCGTCGCTGCAGACTCCGTGCCATGGATCGTCACTACAGGTTCCGCGCCATGGATCGTCACTACAGGCTCTGGGCCATGGATTATCACTGGAGGCTTTGTGCCATGGATCATCACTACAGGCTCCGGGCCATGGATCATCACTGGAGGCTTCGTGCCATGGATCATCACTGGAGGCTTCGGTCCATGGATCATCACTGGAGGCTCACCGGACTGAGGAGACGTACTGACAGCCTGGTACGTGGAGCTGCCACAGGGCGTACCAGGCTGGAGAGACACACTGGAGACTGGGTGCGTGGAGTAGGCACAGGGCGTACCAGGCTGGAGAGACACACTGGAGGCTGGGTGCGTGGAGTAGGCACAGGGCGTACCAGGCTGGAGAGACTCACTGGAGACTGGCTGCGTGGAGTAGGCACAGGGCGTACCAGGCTGGAGAGACTCACTGGAGACTGGGTGCGTGGAGTAGGCACAGGGCGTACCAGGCTGGAGAGACTCACTGGAGACTGGGTGCGTGGAGTAGGCACAGGGCGTACCAGGCTGGAGAGACGCACTGGAGGCCGGGTGCATGGGGCAGGTAGAGGATATACTGGGCCGTGGAGGCGCACCGGAGGTCTCGAGCGTAGAGCTGGCATAACCCGTCCTGGCTGGATGCTTACTTTCGCCCGGCAAATGCGGGGCGCTGGCACAGGACGCACTGGGCTGTGAATGCACACTGGCGACACAGTGCGCGGAGCCGGCGCAGGATATCCTGGACCGAGGAGGCGTACTGGAGACCAGGAGCGCTGAGCTGGCACCACCCTTCCTGGCTGAATGCTCACTCTAGCCCGGCGAATGCGGGGGGCCGGCAACGAGCGAACCGGGCTGTGAATTCGCACTGGAGATACATCGCGCATCACACGGTGCCTGACCAGTCACACACTCCCCACGGTAAGCACGGGGAGTTGGCTCAGGTCTCAACCCTGACTCCGCCAATCTCCCCGTGTGCCTCCCCCAAAAAATGTTGGGAGCTGCCTCTCGGGCTTCCGTCATTGCCGTGACTCCCGATCTCGTCGCTGTTCCTCCCTCGCTGCAATAACCCAAAACCGGGTCGGGACGCAGCCCAGCAAAACCCGTAAGCCCAAACGCCGAACGGCAGAGGAAAACTCAAATCCCCAATCTACAATACAATGACACAAATAATCCTGCACAATCCCAAACCAAAACAGACAGACTAAATACCCCCACTAATGAACTAACACAAAACAGGTGCTAACATAAAACAGACATCACCAAATGAAAATAAAAAGGAGATCGGTGGCAGCTAGTAGGCCGGCGACGACGACCGCCGTGCGCCGCCCGAACGGGGAGAGGCGCCACCTTCTGTAGACGTTGTGACACTATCTTCAAACTCCCTGTCGTAAATCAAACAAGGCGCAGAGTGCTTGTAATTCCACATCTTTTAATTAGGTGAAACCGAACAAAACAATAAACAGGTAAACAGAAAAGAACGTGACGCAACTGAGGCGCACACAAAACACACAGAAATAATAATTACCCACAGACACAGGTGGGGGTAAAGGCTGCCTAAGTATGATTCCCAATCAGAGACAACGATAGACAGCTGCCTCTGATTGGGAACCATACTCGGCCAAAACACAGAAATACACAACATAGAATGCCCACCCCACATCACACCCTGACCTAACCAAAATAGAGGAAATAAAACGTCTCTCTAAGGTCAGGGCGTGACAGCATCGTGTACCTTAAAGTGTCTGTATGGATTCTGAGTCATCGTGTTGCGTGATAACCCATCATGAGTTGGCTGTGATCTGTGTTTGATGTTTGTTTACATTAGCATTGAGGTAAAGACCATAGAACAGAAGGCTACTTACTGTACAGTATACTGCCATAACACTTGTAACACTAATGACCTAATTCATCTATCTCTTTCTTTTTCCCCTCTCTCTTTCTCTGTCTCACTCTCTCGTTCTTTCTCCCTTTCTTTTTCTCCCCCCCTTCCCTCTCTCCCTCCTTCCTTACAGAGGCTCCAGACAGCCCTGCACATCGCAGCAGAGCATGGAAGACAGGACATCGCTGAGATGATCCTCATAGCTGGGGTTAACCTCAAACTACTGGATAAGGTATTTGATTTAATCTAATTTTAAAGGGTCATTTTTTATCTTGTTTTTTATTTACCTTTAGAAGTGATCCATTAAAACATGACGGAGCAAACAAGAACGCCTGTATGTGGGATTTGTAATGGATTGTTAATAAAGTGTGGATAAAAACCTCTTGAAATGTGTTATCTAATTTCCAATGTGGTTGGACAACTGATTGAGGGTATCAATCACTAAAGATATGGTATCTAAATCGTATCAATACCGATAATGTGTTTCACTTACAGTCACACTTGCAATAAAGATTCAATAATGTCAACTTTATTTTCCTTGGTGGTAAAATTGCATTGGAAACAATGCTGTGTATTAAAATAACCTCATATAATACAAACATTTAACATCAGACATCCCAACACATTTAAGCACAATTTCTAAGAAAGCTTCTATTTTCAAATCCCATCAGTCTGGCACAGCAGACACTTCCTCCTGTGCGTAATAGCCCTGAGACTAGGTTAACATCTCATGGGCTCTTTGGGTAGTATGGGACCAGCCAGTGTCTCACTGGTTTAATGAAATCATTTCCCCTACTCCAGTTAGCGTGTGTTTAAAGGACTCAAGCATTATTGAATTCCAGTCTGAAGACTATGCCAGGATCCTGTTAATCAGAGCACACCGGAGAAAAACATTTTGCAACAGAAAACAATAACAAGTATTTCTTATTAGACAAGTTTAAGTAGTACCTCTCATTTCACTGTTTCCCCCCGAATTAGTGCTAATGAACTGGACCCAGGACCCAGGTGAATTAGTGCTAATGAACAGGACCCAGGTGAATTAGTGCTAATGAACTGGACCCAGGACCCAGGTGAATTAGTGCTAATGAACAGGACCCAGGTGAATTAGTGCTAATGAACTGGACCCAGGACCCAGGTGAATTAGTGCTAATGAACAGGACCCAGGTGAATTAGTGCTAATGAACTGGACCCAGGACCCAGGAGAATTAGTGCTAATGAACAGGACCCAGGTGAATTAGTGCTAATGAACTGGACCCAGGACCCAGGAGAATTAGTGCTAATGAACAGGACCCAGGTGAATTAGTGCTAATGAACTGGACCCAGGACCCAGGAGAATTAGTGCTAAAGAACTGGACCCAGGTGAATTAGTGCTAATGAACTGGACCCAGGACCCAGGTGAATTAGTGCTAATGAACTGGACCCAGGACCCAGGTGAATTAGTGCTAATGAACTGGACCCAGGACCCAGGTGAATTAGTGCTAATGAACAGACCAAGGTGAATTAGTGCTAATGAACTGGACCCAGGACCCAGGTGAATTAGTGCTAATGAACAGGACCCAGGTGAATTAGTGCTAAAGAACTGGACCCAGGACCCAGGAGAATTAGTGCTAATGAACAGGACCCAGGTGAATTAGTGCTAATGAACTGGACCCAGGACCCAGGAGAATTAGTGCTAATGAACAGGACCCAGGTGAATTAGTGCTAATGAACTGGACCCAGGTGAATTAGTGCTAATGAACTGGACCCAGGTGAATTAGTGCTAATGAACAGGACCCAGGTGAATTAGTGCTAATGAACAGGACCCAGGAGAATTAGTGCTAATGAACAGGACCCAGGTGAATTAGTGCTAATGAACTGGACCCAGGACCCAGGTGAATTAGTGCTAATGAACAGGACCCAGGAGAATTAGTGCTAATGAACTGGACCCAGGACCCAGGTGAATTAGTGCTAATGAACAGGACCCAGGTGAATTAGTGCTAATGAACAGGACCCAGGTGAATTAGTGCTAAAGAACAGGACCCAGGTGAATTAGTGCTAATGAACAGGACTCAGGACCCAGGTGAATTAGTGCTAAAGAACTGGACCCAGGTGAATTAGTGCTAATGAACTGGACTCAGAACCCAGGTGAATTTGTGCTAATGAACTGGACCCAGGACCCAGGTGAATTAGTGCTAAAGAACTGGACCCAGGTGAATTAGTGCTAATGAACAGGACCCAGGTGAATTAGTGCTAATGAACAGGACCCAGGTGAATTAGTGCTAAAGAACAGGACCCAGGTGAATTAGTGCTAATGAACAGGACCCAGGTGAATTAGTGCTAATGAACAGGACTCAGGACCCAGGTGAATTAGTGCTAAAGAACTGGACCCAGGTGAATTAGTGCTAATGAACTGGACTCAGAACCCAGGTGAATTAGTGCTAATGAACTGGACCCAGGACCCAGGTGAATTAGTGCTAAAGAACTGGACCCAGGTTAATTAGTGCTAATGAACTGGACCCAGGTGAATTAGTGCTAATGAACTGGACCCAGGACCCAGGTGGTGTACTGTGTGTCATATTGAATCCAGTGTTGTGGCTGTGTGTTGGTATTCTCAGCAGGGGAAGACTTCTCTGGAGGTGGCAGCCAGAGGAAACCATGTCATCTTAGTGGACATGATCATCAAAGCAGACCGGTTTTACAAGTGGGAAAAGGTACGTTCATATTTAAAGGCAAATGTAAAAACTCTTTCCATCATTGAACTGCAAGGTAGCGCCTGCAGCTCTACTTTGTGCATGTTGAGATCGACTACTTTAGGGCTTCGCAGCTGTACCAGATCATCACGATTCCGGAATGAGTGTTTTAGTATTTCAGAATCAAATAGCAGTCTGCTTCTCAGCCCAACTGCAATACAGTCAATCTCAAACACACACCCTTTCTTTGTGTACCAGGACAACGTGATTAGCGATAGTGATTCGTGGCTGGGGAAGCAGCTGAGCTTTAAGCAGGACCACCAGGTGGAGACCCAGCACCTGCGCTCTGTCACGTGGAGGCTGGCCACCAAAGACCTGTCCCGCGGGGAGTGGAAGAGCCTCGCACAGCACTGGGGCTTCACGGATGCCCACATACGCTCAATAGAGCAGCAGTGGACAGGTGAGGCATTGGCTTGGTCTAGAAATAACCCCCAGAGCCTAGCTCGTTGTAATTTTCAGATCTGAAGCAATCACATAGGTCTAAGTGAAAATGAGATTTTTCCATCTAGCTTTCTATCTGATTTTAAGGGAGCTTCCACCATATTGCTTACATTCATATGATTCCTTCAGATCTGCAAACACCAAAGAGCCTAAGGAATAAGGAGTTAGCAGCCTGGGTGGGCAACTAGCCTTTAGGTTAGAGAGGCTGACCAGTAGCCAGAGGGTTGCTGGTTCAACCTAGAGGGTTAATTGACAGATCCCAGGTACCATCTCCTGCCGTTGTGCCCTTGAGCAAGGCACTTAAGCCCAGAACTGTCCTTATTGTAGCCCACCTATTTTATATGATAACTCTCTTATGACATTCACATATGTTAGGTACAAAGAGCTTCAAGGAGCATGGGCACCGTATGTTGCTGATCTGGCTGCATGGAGTAGTCATCGCAGGGGAGAACCCAATCAAAGGCCTGTATGAGGGACTGGCGGGGATCTCCAGGACCGACCTAGCTGGTGAGTCAATGGAACGGGGGACGGGAGTCAACACCCATCAGGTATTCGAACCTGAGCACCAGGGGTTGTCTTTAATAGGCACAATGGGCGAAAAACTTTTTTTCATCAAAAACAACAATGGATGTTCTTATCGGACTGTACTGTCCTATTATTGTCGCTCATTTCATGCCTACTGAACACTGCCCAGCTTCCCTCTAGACCACACTGCTGTCTAGCCTGGGGAAGGTAGTTGTCCAAAAGCTTTATGACCATATTATGCAGTGGTGTAAAGTAACTAATTAAAAATACTTTGAAGTACTACTTAAACTACTCTATCTTTTGGTATTTCTTTCATTAGCCCATTGTTGATATAGTCCTAAAACGTTTTGCATGTCAGCAATGAAGTTTTCATGATATATAAAAGTACAGAAATACAGCCGGTAAGATGCATTTTTCATCATACGATGCTGTGTTTTGCATCATGTGATGCTGTGTTTTTCATCATACGATGCTGCGTTTTGCATCATGTGATACAAAATTCATCATACCGGCTGTATTTCTGTACTTTGAAAGGGTATCTGTACTTTACTTTATTATTTATATTGTTGACAACTTTTACTTTTATTCTAATACAGTCCTTAAGCAAATATGTACTTTTTACTCCCATACATTGTCCCTGTCACCCAAAAGCACTGGTCACATTTCGAGTGCTCAGGTAGGACAGCAATATAATCCAATTCACGTACCAATATAATGCATTTTCATCCCTACTGCCTCTTTTCTGGCGGACTCACTAAACACAAATATTGCGTTTATAAATTATGTCTGAGTTTTGGAGTGTGCCCCTGGCTGTCTGTACATTTTTAAAACCAGAAAAATGTATCATCTGGTTTGCTTAATATTAGGAACTTGATGTATAGTATTTACTTGTACTTTTACTCAAGTATGACAATTTAGTACTTTTTCCACCACTGATATTGTGGTTATTAATTACATAAGTACATTAAATGCTGGTTTGACAATCTTTTATCATCTCTACCAGTAATGGTCCGTAGCCCGTAGGTCAACTTGAATGAACAAAGAAGTTTCCTTTTTCTTTTTCAACAGAAAGCATCAGACAGAAGGCAAATGCAGACACAAGCTCTCCCAAGAAATGCACCGCCATGTGAACAAGTCCATCCTGAAACACACTGATATACTGCAGGAATAAATGCCCATTCCAGGGTTCAAAACTAAAAATTGTGTCTGAATAAAGTTAACACACTGAACAAAAATATAAATGCAACATGTAAAGTGTTGGTCCCATGTTTAATGAGCTGAAATAAATGATCCCAGAAATGTTCCATATGCGCAAAAATCATATTTCTCTCAGATTTTCTGCACAAATTTGTTTACATCCCTGTTAGTGATCCTTTCTCCTTTGCCAAGATAATCCATCTGCCTGACAGGTGTGGCATATCAAGAAGCTGATTAAACAGCATGATCATTACACAGGTGTACCTTGTGCTGGGAACGATAAAAGACCACTCCAAAATTTGCAGATTTGTCACACAACACAATGCCACAGATGTCTCATGTTTTGAGGGAGCGTGAAATAGGAATGCTGACTGCAGGAATGTCCACCAGAGCTGTTGCCAGAGAATTTAATGTCCATAAGCCTCCAAAGTAATTTGACAGAATTTGGCAGTACGTCCAACCGGCCTCACAACCACAGACCACAGGTATGGCGTTGTGTGAGCGAGCGGTTTGCTGATGTCAACGTTATGAACAGAAAGCCCCATGGTGGCGGTGGGGTTATGGTATGGGCAGGCATAAGCTACAGACAACGAACACAATTGCATTTTATCGATGGCAATTTGAATGCACAGAGATACCGAAACGAGATCCTGAGGCCCATTGTCATGCCATTCATCCGCCGCCATCACCTCATGCTTCATCATGATTATGCGCGGCCCCATGTCGCAAGGATCTATACACAATTCCTGGAAGCTGAACATTTCCCAGTTCTTCCATGGCCTGAATACTCTCCAGGCATGTCACCCATTGAGCATATTTGGAATGCTCTGGATCGACGTGTATGACAGTGTGTTCCAGTTCCCGCCAATATCAAGCAACTTCGCACAGCCATTGAAGAGGAGTGGGACAACATTCCACAGCCTTATCAACTCTATGTGAAGGAGATGTGTCGTGCTGCATGAGGCAAATGGTGGTAAAACCAGACACTGACTGGTTTTCTGATCCAAGGTATCTGTGACCAACAGATGCATATCTGTATTCCCAGTCATGTGAAATCCATAGATTAGGACCTAATTCATTCATTTCAATTGACTGATTTCCTTATATAAACTATAACTCAGTAAAATCTTAGAAATTGTTGCATGTTGCGTTTATATGTTTGTTCTGTATATATTTACTGCTTATGGAGGCACCCATGTTAATATATCTAATATGTTATGGTGCCCAGCAACCTGTAATTCGAACCCCGGATCAGTCAAGGATCCATGTTTGTCTGTCTGTCATACAGAGAACTCTAGCAGTCAGTGTTTTTCTCTAAATTCAACTGAATTAAATGTTGAGTTTTTGTGTGTAGTGGGGGGGGGGGGGCACTGTAAATGTGAAAAATAGTTGCTCTACTGGTGCAGGTGCAATGAAAAGTAATGTTCTACTGAGTCATTATATTTCCATATTCAAGGCAAGGGCTAACTATCTAGGCACCATGCATTTAAGACCACTTGTTGTTTAGCCTAAAAGGCAAAGAGGGCATAATAAATTAACAATCACTATCTTTTTCATGCCTGAAAAGAAAACAAATATTCTACCATTTAATTATTTTCAGTTTTTCATACCTGAGAAGTAAAAAATGTTTTCTCTCTACATCTGCCATATTAACAGAATGCTTCTTTCAATGTTTTTCAATGTTTTACTAGGGATAGACCACTTGTTTTTACTGCTTTCAGCTGTGTTGTGAAGTATTCCATATTGCTCTCTTCTGTACCGGCCTCCCAAGTTTTCTGAACAATGTTTTTTTTTTTGGGGCATTTTCATTGTTGAATATAACAAACAGTAAAAACACCAAGAAATCAGCTTCAATTGACTTTAATTTGGTAAATCTGTTCCCAATTATTTCCACGAATAATAGAGACACGTGATAAGCAAGGTCTGAAAGTATGTTATATTCCAATATTATATCTGTTTGGGCTTCTTGCAGTTCATTTGCAGTTAACAAATTATTTGTAATTACACTACCGCTCAAAAGTTTGGGGTCGCTTAGAAATGTCCTTGTTTTTGAAAGAAAAGCACATTTTTTGTCCATTAAAATAGTATCAAATTGATCAGAAATACAGTGTAGACATTGTTAATGAGGCAACTCCGGGATGCTGGCCTTCTAGGCAGAGTTGCAAAGAAAAAGCCATATCTCAGACTGGCCAATAATAAAAAAAGAAAATATTAAGATGGGCAAAAGAACACAGACAGTGGACAGAGGAACTCTGCCTAGAAGGCCAGCATCCCGGAGTCACCTCTTCACTGTTGACGTTGAGACTGGTGTTTTGAGGGTACTATTTAATGAAGCTGCCAGTTGAGGACTTGTGAGGCGTCTGTTTCTCAAACTAGACACTCTAATGTACTTGTCCTCTTGCTCAGTTGTGCACCGGAGCCTCCCACTCCTCTTTCTATTCTGGTTAGAGCCAGTTTGCGCTGTTCTGTGGAGGGAGTAGTACACAGCGTTGTACCAGATCTTCAGTTTCTTGCCAATTTCTCGCATGGAATAGACGTCATTTCTCAGAAGAATAGACTGACGAGTTTCAGAAGAAAGTTCTTTGTTTCTGGCCATTTTGAGCCTGTAATTAAACCCACAAATGCTGATGCTCCAGATATTCAACTAGTCTAAAGGGCAGTTTTATTGCTTCTTTAATCAGAACAACAGTTTCACTGTGCTAACATAATTGCAAAAGGGTTTTCTAATGATCAATTAGCCTTTTAAAATAATAAACTTGGATTAGCTAACACAACGTGCCATCGGAACACAGGAGTGATGGTTGCTGATAATGGGCCTCTGTACACCTATGTAGATAAAAAAAAGCAGTTTCCAGCTACAAAAGTAATTTACACTATTAATGTCTACACTGAATTTCTGATCCATTTGATGTTATTTTAAATGGACACAAAAGTGCTTTTTTCAAAAACATGGACATTTCTAAGTTACCCCAAACTTTTGATCGGTAGTGTATGTTCCGGCCCCCATGACCATCCGCTCATGAAAAAAAGAATCATCCTGTGGCTGAATGTAGTTGATGATTCCAACAATAGACCAACCCCCGGCATCATGGAAAACTTTCTATCAACATGACATCTTGTGCATAATGCATTTATTGTGCTTTACATCATTCCAGCACAAATATGATGTAGGCATTCATAACAGCGTATAACAACCTACATAAATGCATAGAAAGTTGGTTGAAATTACACAAAATCCCCACATGGTAGGGCATGTTTTCAAGAAGGCTTTATTCAATTACAAATGAAATATAACATTATACATCATTTTTCCCGACTAACATCCTCAGCTGTATATCTAATCAGTGCAGGTTTTCTAGCTTACCAAGTATCGCCACGGTGGGCAGAGTTAATCATAAACATAGAAGGAAAAACATGGAATTCAAAAGTGCAACATCAATTAAATGCATGAGATTTATATCACATAAGGCAAAAGGTTCATAACATGGCATCGTATGGCGTTTCTTCTCTCAAAGCAACGTAGCCAATTACGCTCTATTTACAGTAACAGTGATATTAAAATATATTTTAACTGTAAAGTAAAAATAGTATCAGTTCAACTTGTGGATTGATTGTATTCAATATCGTAGAAAAAACAGAAAGGAGATCAGGTGAAGAGATTACCTTTTTTAACAAGTGGATCCATAGATCCGTGTGTGTGACCAGTAGTGGCGACTGGGTGGTGATGATGGTTGAGATCATAGAAATACAGAAATAGAATTCAGTCATTCTAATTTTTATGGTTGACATTTTCTTGGCTGTTTTGCTGGTCAGGGAAACGTAGTTCCCATAGTTCTGCCCCACAGAATCAGAATCAGCCAATCCGATTCTATGGTTCTGGCCTGTCGGTCAGAGCTGGGAGAGAGGAGAGGGTGCTGGGTAACATAGTCTCGTCATTGGTCGTTGGCGCTATTCACCAGGTGGCTCTTCTGCACCTCCAGCTCCTCGGCGCTCACCATGTCCGAGTTGATGGCGGCGTACCGCGTCCCGTGGAACTGCCGCAGGTGAATCTGAGGAGAGGGATCGAGACAGAGAGAACATGTTCAGAAATAGTCCATATGAAGTTACTTGCAGGAAGCCTCATGACCATCCTTACAGAATGTAAGCTTGAGATCAGGATGATGGTACAAGGCTAACTAGCAGGTACAATAAGTACAGTCATGACAGAAAGAGCGGTAACCCCACACTGTTGAATGTTCTAACAATTCTCAGACTTGTACATATAGTAGTGTAGCCTCGTTAATGTACTAAACACATGGGGGTTTGTGATGAATCCAGCAGTGCAGGCTCCTGCACATTTCTTATTGCCATTTCATTGTTACTACTATGGTGCTATTTCTATGGAAACAACCTTAAACGGTCATAGGCCACAAGCATCACTATGTACCATTTGGTACCCCATAGTTACCAATTATGCTGACTTCTTGGATGTAAGTCAAGTATCCATTGTTGGTACATAGTTACTACTGTAGTTAGTTAATACCAATGTACATTCCAAGTACTAGCTGGAAATAAACATTTTTGGCTGCATCTCCAAACACCAGACAGACAATCTTGAAAAGCGCCACTTAAAACATAGTCAAACACTTGACACTAGGGATTAACAAGGGATGTCAGTGATCAAAACCTCTTGTAGCACAGATGCAGCTGGTTGGGTTAGCCTGGAGAGGAAGCTGTGGTATCAAGTGTTTGACTATGTTTAGTGGTGCTATTCAAGATAGACAACAATCTGGTGGTTGGAGATACAGACACAAATCTTTCTTTTACAGCCTGATTTCCAGCTAGTACTTGGAATGTACATTGGTATTAACTAACTACAGTAGTAACTATGTACCAACAATGGATACTTGACTTACATCCAAGAAGTCAGCACAATTGGTAACTATGTGGTACCAAATGGTACATAGTGATGCTTGTGGCCTATGACCGTTTAAGGTTGTTTCCATAGAAATAGCACCATAGTAGTAACAATGAAATGGCAATAAGAAATGTGCAGGAGCCTGCACTGCTGGATTCATCACAAACCCCCATGTGTTTAGTACATTAACGAGGCTACACTACTAGATGTACAAGTCTGAGAATTGTTAGAACATTCAACAGTGTGGGGTTACCACTCTTTCTGTCACGACTTTAATGACCTGCCAAGTTAAATACAACTTTAAAAATAAACACTGGTAGCCGGGATCAACTCTTCACATTTCCCGAGAAAATAAAATGACAAGACCTGAGAAATTACAACAATGTCGCACTAAAGCAATTCCACAAAATACACAACATGCGCAGCAGCAGCAAATATTGGCAAAAAATAAAATAGCACATTATCCAAACAGGTTTTCACATGGAAACCTTGTGCGTAATTGACACCGCCGGACTGCACATGAGACCCGAATGCAGTTTAGAGTTCTCATCAGAACTGAAATTCGATCCCGGTCTGACCGAAGCCCGGTGAGCTGAAGCCTGAGCCCAGGCCTGGTCTGACATCACAGAAATTAAATGGCAAAAAAATGAATACATTTTTTTTCTAGAAAACTGTATACTGATATAAAGTGGTGTTGAGAACAACACGACGGAGGCGGGCGGCAGCAGAGTGAGGACAGGAGGAAACAGCCATTGGGCCTAGAAAAAGCGCTGATAGAGAAACTCACCTTAGTTATGATCCACTGAATGATGACAATATTGGAATAAAGTAGGCTAATGCAATTGAAGGCATGTATCAAATTCTTGCTTATACTGAAACTCCCAAAGTCATATCCAGCCGTTATACTAATTTAAAGCAATAGTCGTGTGTGGTCACCTAGATTATAATTTCAGCACCGTTTTGATTGGGACAGCGCCATCTCGCTGCTTTGAGACAAGCGTGGGGGACTCCTCGAGATTAATCATTCTATGTCAGATATTTGTATTCACTGAATCTCCATTTGGATATTTGGTAACAATTAGGCTGGGAAATGTTAGCCACGTTGAGGTGAGAGCGGTATGAGAGTAGAACAGTTGAAACTATCATCATCAGCCGAGTCTGAACTATACAAGATAAACATACTAAAGTGGTGAGATGATGCCACAGCTTCCTCTCCAGGCTAACCCAAACAGCCGCATCTGTGCTACAAAATACATTTTGATGACAGACATCACTTTCTTATGAATTTCTGTTCCTAATACAATGTAAGCGGAAAGTCACATCACATATATATCCCCTGACATGAAATATATTGTGTAATATTAATCATATCAGTTTGGTGGTTTAAATGGTAGTTAGTGTGTCTTTTCTACCAACTCTGATGTGCTCACCTGTATGTACAGGTTGACCTCAGCACTCCTACACAGGTAGGGGAAGTTTCCACCCGTTTTGAGGTGAGCCCGTCTGGCATTTGGATACAGCTTATACATTTCCTCTTTCGCCTCGTGTGACAGGGCACTCTGGTCGAACACCTTTAAACCAAATGAAACGCGCACACAAACAAGTAGTACACACACAGTTACACACATACACAGTCGCAACATATGCATAAGCACAGAACACATCCAGGTTACAGCTCCAATGACCCACCCACAAGCCACAAAACAGCCAATCCCTACTGATATGTAAAGTGAGATGTACAGTAAACAAGAATGGAAATAAAATGCTGCAAATGAACAGCAGTTCCTCCTACATCCATAATGGTGACAGCCAGGTCCTTTATCTTGTGAGGCTCCACGTAGGAGTTCTGACAGTTGAGTGTTAGTCTGGAGGCTAGCTCACCCTGGTTCAGGCTCTCCAGCTAGGGAGGGGGGGAGAGAAAGGGGTGGAAAGAGAGAAAGAGAGAGAGCGAAAGAGAGAGAGAAAGGGGTGGAGAGAGAGAGAGAGAGAGGTGGTAACTGTCATACCTCATCAAAACCCAAAATATGCATCTCTGCTGTGAATTTGAGTGGTTACATTTCTCTAGACAATCCCTCAGCTGTTTACCAAAACAATTTCAGATTACCCCTTTAATGGAGGTCTGGAACTTACTCTGTCGACCATAAAGTCGATTGCATCGGCCATCTTGGAGTCGACAGGTCCTTTAGCGAAGTTCCCTAGGACAATCTTCTTCAACATGAAGGCGGGCATCAACCAAAAACTGGAAAGCAAGAAATAACATGGCGTCCCTGTATGAATGACTCAGAACAGGGATCTACAGGTAGAGAATAGAGAAACTTCTGTGGCTTAAAGCTAAATGGTAAGGCTAAACCAAAGACAAGACTGGCAAACATGTAACTTTAATGAACTACGGAGGCCTACACGTTACACATATTACATTTGTAATGACAGACCATAAACAAAGGCTATGTTTGGCGTTTTGACAAACACCTGGGTCGCATTCAGCAGGGTAAAATGTTGCCTTTCTGACATGTAGAGAAAGGAATCGTGTCAGCTCTATTCATGGCATTTCTATCTGCACCGCTCCACGTTTGTTCACTGAACACGACCCTGTTCTTCCTCCACCGCACGGTAAGGGTAAAACAGGGTCTTATTCATTAGGCACCAAATGGAACAAAACAGACAAACAGGGCAGGACTACTTGGACTTGTCCAATAAGAAATGCTTGTTTTCATTTTGCTACAGTGTTCCTTAAGGAATACAACCCAGGACTGTACCTGTTGGCTGTCAATGTCTGGTTGAAGATAGAGGTGTCACTGAAGGAGTTGCACAGGATCAGAGAGTGGACTCTGGGAGACTTGTGTGTGTGCTCTGCAAACTTCTGGGCCAGGAAGCCGCCCAGAGAAGCACCAAATAGATGGACCTATAACAATAGAAATAGGCTGACACTTTACTTAAAGCCTTAATGCATTATGATGTACTTAGAATACATGCTTATGACACGCCTTATAATGGAAGTCCCTTATGTCTCATAATGATCATGACTACATTGAACATTTGCTACAGAAATTATAATAAGACAATTATAAAAGGCTCATACATGTTTATAACAAGTAATAATGTATTATGTAATAATAACATTAATATAGTAATATGGTCCTGTAATGCTCAGTTGGTAGATCATGGTGCTTGCACCGCCAGGGTTGTGGGTTTGATTCTCGGGGCCACCCGTACGTAAAATGTATGCAGTATGCACGCATGACTAAGTCACTTTGGAGAAAAGCGTCTGCTAAATGGCATATATTATTATATTAAAACCGCATTATAGCTGTCGGTTTTGCATAATTCCAGGTCATACCAGTGTAAAACCATAAAAGACTAGCGTTACAAGTTTTCCATGGTAATACAAACCTTGTCCAATTGCAAGTGGTCGAGAAGCTTCCGGAATCCATCACAAAACTCCAAGAGATCCCAATACACAGGATACTGCAGCTAAGCGAGAGGGAAAAAAAAAAGTCAGTTTCATAAACCTTAACTTGTATAATATATCCAGTCTAGGAACCCCTGGGGCTAGTTTTTTTAAACATTTAGATCAAAATGGTCCTGTGTTGGGTAAACTTCTTCCGTGTCAGATGTGTTTTATCCTTGTTTTTGCATACAGTTCTAAAACAAAACAAAACCAAATCTCTAACAGCTAAAAGCACTAGATGAACCTAGCAGCTACAGAGAAGCAACCGGAATCAACTCTATGCCACTCAGTGTGATGTTAATGTCATGACATTCAATGGTGCCTGGGTCAAATAAAAATCACTTGGAATATAGCCTAGTGAAAGATGTCTACTCCTACATCAGAATAGACTTGTATTGTACTCTGGCTGGTCTAGAGGTAAAGCCTCCAGCATGCGTCTTTAGTATCGGCATGGGATCAAATCCAGCCTACTGCCCTTTCACACAACCTCCCTCTATCTTTCCCCACTGCCATTCCCTCTTACTATTTGGTCAATAAAAATCTAAAAACACCTTTATGAACCTATAGCACAATTAAAACGATATACCAGCTTCATAAAGATGCTTATAAAAGTATTAGACTTAATTACACTCCTCAGTTTTGCTTGTCTTACTGTTATATTAGTTATATTAACTGTGTAGGTCAAATATCAAAATACCAGCATTCGTTAGACGTGTGCTTTCATCCATTACTGATCAATTCTAAATTCTCACCATACAGTCCCAATACAGTTTTACCAAAGTTCTTCATATAAAAGGCTTTTCATTTTAAATTCCAAACACAGAGGATGGCCTAACAGCCAAAATGTTTGCTTTGCCCTGGAACACTGAATAAATCAGCATCACATAGCCTGTAGAGTGGACCCAGTCTGGTGTATCTAATACTCCAAAAGAAGTGCCTTGGTCATTTGACTGTGGATGATGAATATCTTAATGAATTGAAGATATTACAAGCCATAAAGGTGTTCTTTCACAGTGACTCACTGAGATGACTCTGTAGCCCCAGCCTGTCAGGGCTAAGACCTGCTGGAAGAACACCTCTGCTGTCCCACTCACAGGGGGAAGGAATATGATGGGACACCTGATGCTCTTTGGGCCTGCGTCATACAAGGACCACACCTTGCTGTCATCGTCGTCCACTATAATCTAGAGAGATGATACAGAGGTGAAACATTAATGTACATCCCATAAATGCAAAACATTCCATGTAATATTATAGCAAATTCTATAACAAAGAACTGTGTTTCTAGATGGGATCACATCAATGGAAGGGATATTTAAGAATACTGTGGTGTTGGACTCGTCAATGTCAACAAACTGAAGATATATAGTATAACAGTTCAATTAAATATTACTGTATTGAGTTCATACGGGCTATGCAACTGAATCAACTGTAGTGATAAAGCTAGCTAGGCTATTGTGGAGTGCGATATGGTGTTTTTGCTTACTTTTTTCAGTGGCACTGTGCTTCTGAACCAGTTGTAATCAGGAGATATTCTTATCTCCTCCATTTCTGTGGAAACAAGAAGACGAAGGCTAGTATGCAGCTAATAGGCTGGTATTAAGTATCCTCCTGTTAATAAAGGGAGGAAGGAAGATGATTCTGAAACTGATCAGCCATCCTTCAGCGTGTGCTTGTTTATCTCTTTAGTAACTAAGGGGGGGGGGGGGGGGGGGGGGGTGATGAGAACCGTCAGCTAACACCAGTTTGCATTTATTTTATTTGGCTAGTTTGTCGCATGTCTCTGTCTAGTTCGCGTTAGCCATCCTAGCTAACGTTAGTCACCACTCGTGATGAATACTTAAGCTGTAACGTTAGCTAACGACGGTACGATTTTCTCTACACAAAGTTATTACCTGCAAACCGACGATCAATTACAAAAACAAAAATATGTAAAAAATACATAGGGTCAATATTACCGTGTTTGCTTTGGATATCATTCACCGTTTAGGTCCACTTTTATCCACGGATCAGCAACATTTTATTTCTCGTTCTGAACAAGTCATATGACATTACTTGCACGCACTTCCGTGATGCTCAGGGGCGTGTTTCAACATTCTTAAATGACTTTCTTCCTCTCCTCGTCTCCTTTACTTCATGATTATTGATCTCCTAAAACCACAGACTTCTATTAAAAACCTAAAGCATAAAACCTTTGTCTATACATTAGAGAAAAGATGGACATATGAGACCAATGTATACATTTTGTTCACCAAGATTTTACAATAGGACATGGTGTGTTCCCTTTTAGGCTCATATATCTACAGCGAATAGTCAATGGGCCAGACCAAAAATGTGTCCACTTTGAGGTGTCAAAGGTTTGATGGCATTCATTTGTTCTATGTTTTTCACATCTTTATATATTTTGTTGTATGGGAGTCTATGCAATAGAATTTTCGCAGGCTGATAAAGGAATGTTGAGACAAGTTGGAATGTTCACATGCTCATTGAAAATGACTGTATCAAACAAACAACATTCTATTGGATCTCTTAAAAACCATGGGATTTGGTACATTTTTGCCTTCAGATCTAATGATTTACTTAGACTGACTCATCATTGAAACAACGATGTAACAAACTACATATTTGTTTTAGGGAAATTGGTTATAATGGGAAATGATACAAGTCCAAGAGATCCAAAGCTGGTAGCGTATCTGTTTATAGTTTTATATAGCCACCTGTCATAGTCTGTTGTACACTGAGTGTACAAAACATTAGGAACACCTTCCTAATATTGAGTTGCGCCCCCTTTTGCCCTCAGAACAGCTTCAATTTGTCGGGGCATGGACTCTACGAGGTGACAAAAGCATTCCACAGGGATGCTGGCCCATGTTGACTCCAATGCTTCCCACATTTGTGTCAAGTTGGCTGGATGTCCTTTGGTTGGTGGAACATTCTTGATACACACAGGAAACTGGTGAGCATGAAAAACCCAGCAGCTGTGCAGTTCTTTACACATTTTGTTAATGTTTTATTTATTTAACCTTTATTTAATTAGGCAAGTCAGTTAAGAACAAATTCTTATTTACAATGACGGCCTACACCGGCCAAACCCGGACGACGCTGGGCCAGTTGTGCGCAGCCCTATGGGACTACCAATCAGATAAGCCCTTTTTTGTATGGAGGTCTATGAGAGCGTGTCGAATAACATGGTTTATTTGATCTAATAGACGTTTCGTAATGTTTAGACTGTTACAAATGTACTAATAAGTGGATGCATGTGGCATTCCGCCAACTTTGAAAAAAAAACGACTTAGTTGTGCCAGTAGTTCAGAGCATAGCTGCCCTGGTGCCCTCACATTGGCTAGAATGGTCCCACCTGATCTCGCCTGCCTTTCATCGTTGAAGACATGTATTTCCATTGTTGGAGCAGTCACTCTAATATCTTGTCAATATAATAAATAATATTTGATGCAGTTCCTCCCATTGAAATAAATGGCGGCCATCTTGAAAATGGGCACAGCGGTCTAAGGCACTGCATCTCAGTGCTAGAGGTGTCATTACATACACCCTGGTTCGAATCCAGGTTGTATCACAACCGGCCGTGATTGGGAGTCCCATAGGGCGGCGCACAAGTGGCCCAGCGTCGTCCGGGTTTGGCCGGTATAGGCCGTCATTGTAAATAAGAATTTGTTCTTAACTGACTTGTCTAGTTAAATAAAGCTAAAAAAAATAAATCTAAAAAACGTCTCCTTGTTCTGTGTGAAATTTGGTCTAGAATCAGATTAGAGCACACTATAAGGAGTATAATGACACCAAGATGTTGTCTGACTGTTTCATGTACAGATCATATACTGTAGGTCTAAAAGAGGTCTAAAATAGCCCCTTTCATCAAGATACATACTTTTTTATTAAATAAATTGTGATACAAATGTAAAAAGCAAGTCACACTTACTTCCTCCAAATGAAGTTTCTATGTGAGAATTGCCAGAACAATCTGAGATACCCTAAATATGTTTTGTTTGTCCTGGCGTGGAATCGCCCTTGAGCTCAAGCCAATAATAATAGCTGTACGGGGAAGTGTATTTTGTTCATCCTGTCTTGAAGAATAGTTATTGGTTGCCCATATTACTCCAATCCAGAGTCATATTTAATACCGCTCTGTTCGAATCTTATTCTGGTTGTTCTAGATCTACAACCTACTGTACAAAGGGAATACGTTTTTTTCTGCTCTCTTCTGAATGGCCCATCATAACACCAATCATTGGTTACATCACTCAAGAATACACTAAGAAAATACATGAGGGTTGTGTAACTCGCACCCTCTGTGGTATTGACAGCATGACAGTGTCATTTGATTTACATTTAATCGATGATTGTATTTGTTTGGCTTTCAAGCCAGCATAATCGTAAGTATATGTTTAGACTACTTTATTGGCAAGCTAGCTAGAACGTTAAGTTACTTGATACTTGTTCTGTCACACTAGTCTCCGCTCTCTAGCTAGATGTAGTCTCCAGGTATAATAACACATTCATATTATGGATATTGTTCTGCATTATAATTACATCCTATTTTCAACTCCTTTTCTACAGGTTCGGACCAGACACACAGACTGGATACGTTAATGCTGGCTAAACTAAACAGTGTGCTCTATTTACCAACGCTACTGCTGGTTCGTTAGCCGGCTAAGCTAGCTAGCTAGCCTGCCAATCAACATATACTTTAGCTAGTTTTTGTAATACTCTGTGATATTCCCCACATTCCTATTTCTATCTTTTCTGTCGACTTAAATAAAAGAATGTCATGCACATGCAGATCAGCGGCGAGATTGTTCATAACTTCTCAAAAAGGTAAGCATATTTTGCTAGCTAGCTAACTTGCTGGCTAGCTAGCTAACGTTAGTCTTCTAGCCAGCCAGCTTGCAAGTTGCACAATCATATAAAGTTCAAATACAGCACAAATAATGAATATGAGGTGTTGAGAAAAGCAAACTAATGTGAAATGGGGTAACATGGTTGTTTTGCAAAGTTGGAACCTGCAACATCTACCTGTTAGCCTTGTAGCTAAAGCTAGCTAAGCTGATGTGAACTTGACTTACAGTGTTACGCAAGAAAGTACCATACAGTGGTGGTGCATGCATTACAGTTAGTTATTTATCCAAAGATTTTGTCCACATTTTCATGTTATGAATAAATGTATGTTTAGGGGAGCTTTCGGGGACATGCCCCCTTATGGATTCATATTTGAAACGTATGAGGAAATATAGGTATTTTTATCTATTGATTAATAATATGCTCAACGTTTGCTTTGCTGATTTAGAAAATGTACATTAACAGTATGTCAGTTGATTGAATCTGCTTGTACGTTCACAGGTATCTCTTCCACCAGAGTCCAGTTATTTTCTATTAGCAGACCAGGAACACCTGAAGTCCGATTAACCAGAAGAGTTCCTGTGAGATCCTTCTCCGAATCATCTGTATGTTTTTCATCAAAAGATGTCAAAGATGGCTCCGGTGATGGAGGAAAGGTATGTCAAAATCAGGCCTTATTAACATGTTGTTACTATTAATAAGACATAAATAAAGGTAAAATATTTTTAAAAAAATACCGGTTGGCTATAAGTAAAGTTGATTGAATGTTATAATATCTTCATGACTTCCTTCATGGTGAATGATCTAGTCCCAGCAGGAGCTACAGTACCTAATCTACGTCCTCTGCTCTTCCACTCTTGACAGAAATCAGTTGGTGATGCAGGAAGTGGGAAAAGAGGAGGTTCCGATGGCTCCGGAAAAGGAGGCAGCCAGCTACGCTGTCCCAAGTGTGGAGATGCCTGCACACATGTAGAAACCTTTGTGTGTAAGTGTTTTACTTTTCTTTGCATATTTGAAAATAGAGGAATTGAAAAGAGAGGAGAGGAATTGTGTACGGTCAAGCTTGGCACAGGAGCAAATCTCAATTATGTGAAATTGAGTGCTTTGAAAAGTGCTTTGAAACAAGCAGCAAACTGTTAGCCTGTTCCCAGATCTGTTTGTGCTGTACTGCCAACTCATATATGGTCGTTGTTATGCCAAAGATATGCCAATTGACCATACGAGTAGGCAAGACAGCACAAACAGATTGGGAACCCAGGCTAGCAAACTGTGCAGTGACCCTGACACTTACTTTCTTTTAATTTATTTTAATTAATTGAACATATGGTTTATAACATGTACAAGTACCAGTACCAGTCTGAATGACATGCACATCTTGTGGAAGGGACAGCATTTAAGAGAATATGGTGTTACCCTAGCTTTCATCTGATCTCCTTTACCTAGTATCTACTGGCTCAGTGCAGCTCACACATCTATAGGGAATGCCAGACTACTGGGCAACAGCTGTCAGACATATTGCATGTTATTAACAAATAAAGTCCTTATGTAACAAATGGGTCACAGTCACAGAGCAGCTAAGTGTAACACAGGTCTAGTTTGTGTGCTTATGCCCCCACTAGCAATATCATGATCCGGCTTAGTTGGTGCCATAACATCCTTCCCCCCTTCCTCTCCCTAGCTTCAACCCGCTTTGTGAAATGTGAGAAATGTCATCACTTCTTTGTGGTGCTGTCAGAGACCGACTCCAGCAAGAGTCTCAATAAGGAGCAGGAAGCAGCCAACGAGGCCGTCAAACTGGCCTTCCAGCAGAAACCTCCCCCTCCTCCTAAAAAGGTACAGTGGACAAGTCTTACAATGCATTATACCTGCAGGCTTTAAGTAAAGTGTTAACAAGTGGGACAAGAAGAAAAGTAGGATGGTCTGGTGGTCTAAGCCGCTGCCTCAGGTGCACACATACCGCTGCAGCATGGGTTCTAATCCGGCCCACTGCTATTTCAGCACACGCCTCTATCTTTCACCTGTATCTCTCTCTATCCAATAAACATACAGACTTTTAAAAGTATATGGTAATCAGGATGATTATTAGACATTATAAGGCGGTCATATAAGCTTACGACAAGTCTTGATGCATTATAACTGCATTATACTTGCAGTCTTTAAGTAGTGTTACCAAAATAATCACAATAATGTGAAATCAGGCTGATACATCTCATTCAAACTGCATTCAACCCTTCCAGCTACTGTCTGTCCTCTTGTAATGTCCCAACACATCCACTTGTTGTGTCTGTCAGACAACGGGTGGTTCAGTCATCCGTGTTAAGTTATAGCTTACCGGGCTTTGTAACATCCGCCATACCACTGAAAGAAGAACAAGTAGAGATTGTACGACAAAAGCACCAATGTGTCTATAAACTGTCTGCAGAACTTATTGGTAACAAACAACAACAATGCGGCCACACCGCCACTTTTTTGTGTAAACAGCTATGGTTGGGGAATGGGGCTGGAGAAATGTAGACACTCTCAAATTCAAAATCCAAAAATGAATGTATAAATCAACTTTATAACTTGTTATTGGCTTGTATGAGCTTTTATAATTAATGTCTTATTATAAGGCTTATTTATAATGTGTTTTTTCCACTGTATGTGGGACATTTTCAACTGACTCAAAATGGCTGTTCTTTTAGGATCATTATAAGATTATCATAATGTGACATTGTAAGGAGGGTCATTGATGCTTATGATAAGTCTTGTAACACATTATAACTGCATCATGCATTATGCTTTATGTAAAGTGTTACCAAATTGTCTTTCAGATCTATGCCTACCTGGATAAGTACGTTGTTGGACAGTCCTATGCAAAGAAAGTGCTGGCGGTAGCTGTTTACAACCACTACAAGCGCATCTACAATAACCTTCCGGGAGCGGGCACCAAGCCACAGGCGGAGGTGGAGAAGCAGGCCTCCCTTACTCCACGAGGTTGGTACCGTCCCAATCCCTGAGCTGTCTATCTCCAGTTTGACTCTGTATTTCATTTGTCTGAAATGGCCTTCTCCCTTCCTCGCATCTTATTTTCTCCATCTGTACCTATGTGAATGAACTTGACAGGTGAAAGGAACTGTTGAGTAGCTATCCTGTGTCTTCAAATCAGTGCAGAAGAAGAAGAGGAGATGAGAGGAAGCGACTTTATACTATCAAGATGCATCCTAAGTGCAGTGGCACTTTTTTTCTACTGTGCACCTTGAAATGTAACAGCATGCCATTCACTCAGGTTAACAAAATGCATTAGCCCATGTGTAATGTAAAACAGAATCACAGCTGAATGGAATGAATGGTAGGATAAAGTGTTCTCTTGCAGGCTCCTCTGCAATGGTTTGGCTAGTGTACAATGGCTTTTAAAGGCAAAAATAAAACGCCATCTCTTGCAGTCCTTCCTCATCCATGGATTTAAAGTAATGACCCAGGGTTTCCAGATTTCTTGTAACGGCTGTCGTGAGAGAGAGTAGACCAAGGTGCAGCGGAGTTAGTGTTCATCATTGAATATTTAATAGACGAAAGAACACTATACAAAAATAAGAAAACCGACAGCCAAACAGTCCTGTCAGGTGCAAAACACTAACAGAAACAATTACCCACAAAACCCCAACGGAAAAACAGGCACTTATGTGTGACTCCCAATCAGCAACAACACTCTACAGCTGTGCCTGATTGGAAGCCATATGGCCAAAATCAATGAAACAAACCAACATAGAAAATTGCACATAGAACGTCCACCCAATGTAACACCCTGGCCTAACCAAAATAAAGAAAAAAACCCCTCTCTATGGCCAGGGCGTTATAGTACCCCCCCCCCCCCCCCCAAGGTGCGGACTCCGACCGCAAAACCTGACTCTGAAGGGGAGGGTCCGGGTGGGCCTTCTTACGGCGGCGGCTCAGGTGCGGGACGTGGCCTCTGCTCCACCCTCGGCGTCGCCCTCTTAGGTGGCGCACCTGGCCGCGCCGAAGGTCTGGTGGGAGACCCTGACTGCGCCCGGCTGGCGGGCGGTGATAGCTGCGCCCGGCTGGCGGGTGGCGATGGCTGCGCCCGGCTGGCGGGCGACCCTAGTTGCGCCCGGCTGGCGGTGATGGTTGCGCCCGGCTGGCGGGCGTCCCTGGCGGCTCCGGCGGCACTGACCCAGAATTCACCAGGCTGAGGAGACATGTAAGAGGCCTGGCCCTAGGTGCAGGCACAGGACTCACCGGGCTGGCGGGCGGCTCTGACTGCTCCGGACAGGCGGCTGCTCTGGCGGCTCCGGACAGGCGGGCGGCTCTGGCGGCTCCGGACAGGCGGGCGGCTCTGGCAACTCCGGACAGGCTGGCGGCTCCAGACAGGCGGGCGGCTCTGGCGGCTCGGGACAGGCAGGCGGCTCTGGCGGCTCCGGACTGGCGGGCGGCTCTGGCGGCTCTGTACTGGCGGGCGGCTCTGGCGGCTCCGGACTGGCGGGCAGCTCTGGCGGCTCCGGACTGGAGAGACCCACTGGAGGTCTAGTCCTAGGAGGCGGCACAGGACGGACCAGGATGGGGAGACCCACTGGAGGCCTAGTCCTGGGAGGCGGCACAGGACTAACCAGGATGGGGAGACCCACTGGAGGCCTGGTCCGTGGAGGCGACACAGGAGAGACCAGGACTAGGCCTCCAGTGTCGCCAGTGCGCATTCACAGGCCGGTGCGATCTGTGCTCGCGCCCTGCAGTTGTCGAGCTAGGTTGAGCATCCAGCAAAGACAGGATGTGCCAGCCATACACTCCAGACCTCCAGTGCGCCTCCACGGCCCAGTATATCCTGCACCAGTTCTACGCACTGGGTCACCAGTGCGCCTGCACAGCCCAGTTCGTCCTGTGCCAGCGCTCCGCCCTTGCCGGGCTAAAGTAAACATCCAGCCAGGACGGGTTGTGCCAGCCCTAAGCTCCAGACCTCCAGTGCGCCTCCACGGCCCAGTATACCCTGCTCTGCGCACCCAGTCTCCAGTGCGTCTCCCCAGTCCGGTGAGACCTGTTCCAGCTCCACGTAAGAAGCCTCCAGTGATGATCTATGGTCCGAAGCCTCCAGTGATGATCCATGGCACGAAGCCTCCAGTGATGATCCATGGCCCGGAGCCTGTAGTGATGATCCATGGCAGGAAGCCTCCAGTGATAATCCATGGTCCGGAGCCTCCAGTGATAATCCATGGCACGAAGCCTCCAGTGATGATGCATGGCTCGGAGCCTGTAGGGATGATCCATGGCCCGGAGCCTCCAGTGATAATCCATGGCCCGGAGCCTCCAGTGATAATCCATGGCACGAAGCCTCCAGTGATAATCCATGGCCCGGAGCCTCCAGTGATGATCCATGTCAAGAAGCCTCCAGTGATGATCCATGGCGCGGAGCCTGTAGTGATGATCCATGTCTCGGAGCCTACAGCGAAGTCCTCCAGTCCGGAGCCTCCGGCGACGGTTCCCAGTCCAGAGCCTCTGGCGACGATTCCCAGTCCGGAGCCTCCGGCAAAGGTCTGGAGTCTTCGGCGGCGGCCGGCAGTCCGGAGTCTTCAGCGGCGGTCGGCAGTTCAGAGCCTCCGGCGATGATCCACGGTCTGGTTCCTCCGGCGACACAGAAGCGGGGGGATCAGCGGGCAGAGTGGGGGCTACGCCCCAAACCAGAGCCGCCGCCAAGAATAGATGCCCACCCGGACCCTCCCCTATAGGTTCAGGTTTGCGGCCGGGAGTCCGCACCTTTGGGGGGGGGGTACTGTCATGCCCTGACCTTAGAGACGTTTATTTTCCTCTAGTTTGGTTAGGTCAGGGTGTGATGTGGGGTGGGCAATCAAGTTTTTCTATTTCTTTGTTTTGGCTGAGTGTGGTTTCCAATCAGAGGCAGCTGTCCATCGTTGTCTCTGATTGGGAACCATACTTAGGCAGCCCTTTTTCCCTCCTTGAGTTGTGGAATCTTGTTTTTGTGTAGCTGCCTTTGAGCAGCTCCAGAACGTCACGTTTTCCTCCTGTTTGTTGTTTTGGTGAGTTTCATTTTCATTAATAAGATGTTGAATTCCATGCACGCTGCACCTTGGTTTATTTATGATTGGGAGTTCGAAGATAGCGATCGTGACATGATGAGTCAACAACATTATTTGGGTATGAGTTAACAGAATATTAACTTTTAAAAGGGAGCTTTTCACTGGACAGTTTCTATACCTTTATTTAACTAGGCAAGTCAGTTAAGAACAAATTCGTATTTTCAATGATGGCCTAGGAACAGTGGGTTAACTGCCTTGTTCAGGGCCGGAACGACAGATTTTTACCTTGTCAGCTCAGGGATTTGATCTTGCAACCTTTCGGTTGCTAGTCCAACGCTCTAACCACTAGGCTACCTGCCGCCCTATTAATGACGACGTCAGATAACACTACTAGTGACAATGTCAGATGGCAACTTTCACTCTCGTTCTGTGGAGCTAGAGACGACAAGAGGATGAACACAGATTGACAAGTAAGTGGTACAGTAACTCGTACAGAATATTAGTTACATGCAGCCAGGGGCTTTCAGCACTTCTCTCACCAAAATGGTCTCTAGCTCGCTAATAGTCTCTTTCCCATGTTCCATTTGACATTTTAGTCATTTAGCAGACGCTCTTATCCAGAGCAACTTACAGTAGTGAGTGCATACATTTCATACATTTCATCTTTATTTATTTTTTTTGTACTGGCCCCCCTTGGGAATCGATCCCACAACCCTGGTGTTGCACACACCATGCTGGCGTTGCAAGCACCATGCTCTACCAACTGAGCCACAGGGAGGGCCCTGTGGCCCTCTCTTAGACATCTACAGTAAGTCAGACAGACAGACAGACAGACAGACAGACAGACAGACAGACAGACAGACAGACAGACAGACAGACAGACAGGATATGGTGGTCAAATACAGACAGACAAAGACAATCAGACAGAAATACAGACAGACAGATAGTGGCCTAGTAACCTTGTTGTTAATCATGCACATGCACATGGTATATATATCTCTCCACACAGTAACAATACACTGTGCCTTAGTCCAATGTTTATTCACACAACACCCTTATTTCCTATATAGTGCACTACGTTCCTAGCTGACCTCTCTCTCTCTCCCCCCTTGTCTCTCCATTCCCTCCCTTTCTTAACCTCCTCTCTGTCTGTTATTTTAGAGTTGCTGCAGATCGCTGGGAAAAATCCCCATGGCAACGCGCTGGGTGCGTCAGTGCAGCAGCAGAGCCAGCAGCCTGCCCAGGAGAAGAGGGGGGGCGAGGTGCTCGACTCTCACCACGCCAACATCAAACTGGAGAAGAGCAACATCGTGCTGCTGGGACCCACCGGATCGGGTGAGCTTTGAAAGAATTGGAGCAGGTGCCAATTTTTAAGGGAAGTCTTTTTCTACTATAGTGTGCTACTTTGAGCAGAGACTCCTGTGTCCCTCTGTGATTAAACAGTTTGTCATTGAGTCAGCTCTTCAATTGGCCCTACACTGTCATTAGGCCTGCGTAGGGTAGTAATGACATACAGTAGCAGTTGTCATAAATGCTCATAAGGGTGGATGGAAACTGATTTTACACAGTTATGACACTGACAGTAAGAGTTGCGCCTAGGGCCTGAATTCACCCTGCACTGCTCTGCATAAGGTGACACAGTTATGGCATTACAGATGGCATTACTGTCACGCTTTCTGACATGACTCTAAAGTCAATTGCTATAAGCTAACATCTACTTTTACAACCATGAATGCCATCTGTTGCGTAGTCGTACGTAGTCTTTTACGAGTTCCCAAGAGGGATCAAACAAAACACATACAAAATAAATTGTAATAGGATTCTTGGCTTTGACATCTATATTACAGGAAACACAAATTGCGTTAAAGCAATAGTACACTCAAAGTCATCATCATGACAGTTTTTGCTCTGTACTGAAAGGGCTCTTGAATAGCTGACTGCTGACATGCACAGTTTGTTGTGATTGTGCTAGTTAGCAACTTCCTTCAAACTGCACACAGAGACATAAAAATGGTATCCATGAGTTAATCTGACTCTGGGGAGGTAGATAAAGGGCCAATATCCTGAAGTATCCCTTTAACACAAAGGTTTTTTAGTGTAGTATTCCTTTAAACAAAAGTTGTAAAATGGATGCATTGGTATTTCCTATTGCCTGAAATTGATTGACATCCATATTGCAGGTAAAACCCTCTTGGCCCAGACACTGGCTAGGTGCCTGGATGTGCCCTTCGCCATCTGTGACTGCACCACACTAACCCAGGCAGGCTATGTGGGCGAAGACATTGAGTCTGTGGTGGCCAAGCTCCTCCAAGATGCCAACAACTCTGTTGAGAAAGCACAACAAGGTATATGCTATAATGTGTAACTTACTTGCTTGTGTATGTGAATGTCTGTGGTTCTGTGTAAAATGTGACAACAGTATGACTATCTTATCAAGTACTGTACTTTAAGCACATCAACTTCGGTCCTTGTCCTAAGAGTTGGTAGAGTTTTGATGGTGAATGATTTCATTGGATAAAGAAAAGTTTATGAAACGTGCCATCTGTCCGACTAGCTTATCAGTTACTGTACTTGTAGCAGATCAACTTCTCTAAATGCCCTAAGAGTGGATGTTTTTCAAAGTAAATAACTGAATTAAAGGCACAGTAGGCAGCTTTTTTGATCACCGACCAAATGCACATAGAAATGTTATAGATCTGTCATTCTCATTGAAAGTATGTCTGAGAAGCGGTAGATCCGTTCTATGTGTGCTATTTTTCTGTGCTTCCCGTTTTTGCTCGTTTTACTTTGAGTTTTGTATAGCATCTTCAAACATCTGAAAAAAATATATTTTTAGTTATTGAACATATATTTCTTAGTGGTTTAGATGGTACAATGATGCTCTACACTATTCAGGACTTCTTTTGTCGCATACACTGAAATTAAGCGAACCATTAGAATTTTAGTAACCAGGAAATGTCGCAGTGATTCCTTCCTATTGTACCTTTAAAGATAGAAAATAGGGACAATGTAGGCCCACATTTTTCATGACTGCTGTGCAACATATATATCGCATGTGTGATGAACCATGGTGAAGCCAAATATTCTTGTGTGGTAAAAATGTTGATATACTGTATGCTAACCTGCTCTGAATGGTGATTGGTTCTCGGTCTCTTCACTGATTGGCCCTCGCAGGCATCGTGTTCCTGGATGAGGTGGATAAGATTGGCAGTGTGCCCGGAATCCACCAGTTACGAGATGTGGGGGGTGAGGGAGTACAGCAGGTCAGTGTATACTGTGTATAGATAGATATTATAGTGGTTAGATTATTTATAGATATGTAGATCTGTCAGGCGGTACAGTCCTGCCATGAACACTGTTTGCCCTGTCGGTTATAAAACCTGTAGATTCTGGCTTTATAACAGATTTCCTTGACCCTTCACCACATTGTCTGTAAAAACCACACTTGGTGACTTGTTGATCTCCCAGAAGGATTCCAACATGGGATTATACATACCTGTTACAGTGGTTTCCCATCCAAACTTTACTTGGCGATACTTCCTTAATTGTCTATTTGGAAAGCTCCTGTGTCTTATAACCTTCAGTGGCTAATTGCCCTTGAAACTCAGACAATCAAAACATGCTCTGAGTTAAATCAAAAGTAAAAAATAAATAAAACATGTTTAGCACCATGTGATAAATTCCCTCATTACCCTTCCACCATCTTGGCTGTTGCCTCTCTTCGCAATATTTGCTCTAGACACATGTTTGATCGCCCAGAAATGACTAGGGCAAAGATGTTCGAGGATGAGGAGAGGTAATGAGAGAATTTCTCCTGGTGCAAAAACATTTATATGTTTGGAAGAGGTTGAGAAGAGGTTTAGGAAACACTGGGGTATTGTACATTGTGTGTGTCTTATAATGTCTTCTGTTTGGTAGGGTCTACTCAAACTCCTGGAGGGTACTATCATCAACGTCCCCGAGAAGAACTCCAGGAAACTGAGAGGTGAGACGGTCCAGGTGGACACCACCAACATCCTGTTTGTGGCCTCCGGTGCCTTCAACGGCCTGGACCGGATCATCAGCATGAGGAAGTGTGAAAAGGTAAACATTTCAATGTCAACATTTTAATTCCAAATTTTACTTCAATTGATTTTCACATTTTTAATAACTACTTTTTCTGTATGTAAGTGATATTGCACTGAATCAATGTATCCTGGACTCTGAAGCTCTTTGATCAAGTGCCTTCAGAAAGTATTCATACCCCTTGATTTATTCCACATTTTGTTGTTATAGCCTGAATTCAAAATGGATTAAATATATATATATATATATATTTAGATTTTTTTCTCTCTCACCCATCTGCACACAGTGCTCCATAATGACAAAGTGAAAACGTGTTTATTAGAAATGTTAGCAAATTTGATTGAAAATGAAATACAGAAATATCTCATTTACATAAGTATTCACACCCGAGTCAATACTTTGTAGAAGCACCTTCCACACTTGGATTATGCAACATTTGCTCATTATTATTTTCAAAATTCTTCAAGCTTTGTCAAATTGGATGTTGATCATTGCTAGAAACTATTTTCAGTTCTTCGCTTTCTCATTTTTTAAGTACATTTAAGTCAAAACTACAACTCGGCCACTCAAGAACATTCTTCTTGGTAAGCAACTCTAGATTTAGCCATGTGTGTTAGGTTATTGTCCTGCTGAAAGGTGAATTAATCTGAGTGTCTGGTGGAAAGCAGACTGAACAAGGTTTTCCTCTAAGATTTTGCATGTGCTTAGCTCCATTCCGTACATTTTTTATCCCCAAAAAACTCCCCAGTCCTTAACGATTACAAGCAATTAGGTTAATGTTGTGGAGTCACTATAATGAATGTTGATCCATCCTCAGTTTTCTCCTATCACAACCATTAAACTCTAACTGTTTTAAAGTCACCATTGGCCTCATGGTGAAATCCCTGTGCGGTTTCCTTCCTCTATGGCAACTGAGTTAGGAAGAACACCTGTATCTTTGTATGGACTGGGTGTATTGATTCACCATCCAACGTGTAATTAATAACTTCATCATGCTCAAAGGGCTATTCAATATCTGCTTTTTTTCACCCATCTATCCCACGGGGGACCAGTACGGGGAAGAAAAAAAAAATGTATGAAATGTATGCATTCACTACTGTAAGTCGCTCTGGATAAGAGCGTCTACTAAATGACTAAAATGTAAAAATGTAAATAGGTGCCCTTCATTGCAAGGCATTTGTAAACCTGGTCTTTGTGGTTGAATCTGTGTTTAAAATTCACTTCTTGGGACCTTACAGTTAATTGTATGTGTGGGTTACAGAGATGAGGTAGTCGTTCAAAACACTATTATTGCACCCAGTGAGTCCATGAAAATGATTGTGACTTGTTAAGCAAATTTTTACTCCTGAACTTATTAAGGCTTGCTATAACAAAGTGGATGAATACTTATTGACTCAAGACATTTCAGCTTTACCATTTTTATTAATTTGTAAACATTTCTAAAAACATAATTCTTCTTTGACATTATGGGGTATTGTGTTTAGGCCTGTGACCCCAAATAGTATATTTAATCCATTTAAATTCAGGCAGTAACACAATGAAATGTGGAAAAAGTAAAGGGGTATGAATACTTTCTGAAGGCACTGTATCGTCATGACATTACAAGGTAAATGAGAAGAACTTTAGTTGTGTTTACAACGCTCTCAACCTGATACAGTCCAGTCACTGTGGACCAAATCCTAACTTGAAATTGGTGTGTGGAAAAATTGACTTTAACACGATTTGCGTGAAAATCCAAGTTATTTGTGCATAGGCCTATCTCAAGTTAGGATTCGGCCTTGGGTCAGAAAAGACTGCAAATGTGGGTGGGAAGGTGTCAGGTGGCGGGTGTAGCTGGTGCATGAAGTCATGCGCAGGAGAGGAGAGATGAGTGAACAACGCACTTTACTGAATAAATAGCACAAAGTAAACATACCAATGTGCAAACAATAACGGTTGCCACAAAACACAGGTGAAAACAGCACCCGGAAAAAAACAGCCGGAAACGTACCGACCTGAACAATAAACAATCACACACAAAGACATGGGGGAAACAGAGGGTTAAATACATGACCAGTAATTGGGAAATGAAAACCAGGTGTGTGGGAAACAAAGACAAAACCAATGGAAAATGAAAAGTGGATCGGCGATAGCTAGAAGACCTGCGACGTCGACCGCCGAGCGCCGCCCGAACCAGGAGAGGAACCGACTTCGGCGGAAGTCGTGACAGAAGGTTCAAGGGGCAGTCAAGAGGATTTGGATATTCGTAGCAGATTCACCTGTGTGTATGTATATATGGTGCCTTCAGAAAGTATTCAGACCCCTTGACTTTTTCCACATTTTGTTTCGTTGCAGCCTTATTCTAAAATTGATTAAATTGTTTTTTCCCCTTATCAATCTACACACAATACCCCATAATGACAAAGCAAAAATAGTTTTTTAGAAATATTTGCAAATATTACAAATTAAAACTGAAAAATCACATTTACATAAGTATTCAGACCCTTTACTCAGTACTTTGTTGAAGCACCTTTGGCAGCGATTTCAGCATCGATACTTCTTGGGTATGACACTACAAGCTTGGCACACCTGTATTTGGGGAGTTTCTCCCATTTTTCTCTGCAGATCCTCTCAACCTCTGTCAGATTAGATGGGGAGCGTTGCTACATAGCTATTTTCAGGTTTCTCCAGAGATGTTTGATCGGGTTCCACTCAGGAACACTCAGAGACATGCCCCGAAGCCACTCCAGCGTTGTGTGCTTAGGGTTGTTGTCCTGTTGGAAGGTGAACCTTCGCCCCAGTTTGAGATCCTGAGCGCTCTGGAGCAGGTTTTTATCAAGGACCTCTCTATACTTTGCTCTGTTCATCTTTGCCTCGATCCTGACTAGTCTCCCAGTCCCTGAAAAACATCCACACAGCATGATGCTGCCAACACCATGCTTCACCGTAGGGATGGTGCCAGGTTTCCTCCAGACGTGGCGCTTGGCATTCAGGCCAAAGAGTTCAATCTTGGTTTCATCAGAGCACAGAATCTTGTTTCTCATGGTCTGAGAGTCTTTAGGTGTCTTTTGACAAACTCAAAGCGAGCTGTCTTATGCCTTTTACTGAGGAGTGGCTTAGGTCTGGCCACTCTACCGTAAAGGCCTGATTGGTGGAGTGCTGCAGAGATGGTTGTTCTTCTGGAAGTTTCTCCCATCTCCACAGAGAAACTCTAGAGCTCTGTCAGAGTGACCATCAGGTTCTTGGTCACCTCCCTGACCAAGGCCCTTTTCCCCCGATTGTTCAGTTTGGCTGGGCGGCCAGTTCTAGGAAGAGCCTTAGTGGTTCCAAACTTCTTCCATTTAAGAATGATAGAGGCCACTGTGTTCTTGGGGACCATCAAAGCTGAAGAAATGTTTTGGTTCCCTTCCTCAGATCTGTGCCTCGACACAATCCTGTCTCAGAGCTTTATGGACAATTCCTTCGACCTCGTGGCCTGGTTTTTGCTCTGACATGCAAAAACTGTGGGACCTTATATAGACAGGTGTGTGCCTTTCCAAATCATGTCCAATCAATTAAATATATCACAGGTGGACTCCAATCAAGTTGTAGAAACAGCTCAAGGATGATCAATGGAAACAGGATGCACCTGAGCTCAACTTCGAGTCTCATAGCAAAGGGTCTGAATACTTATAAAAATAAGGTATTTCTGTTTTTTATTTTTTAATACATTTGCTAAAATTTCTAACAACCTGTTTTCACTTTCTCATTATGGGGTATTATGTTATGATTTCTGAGGATTTTTTTTTTATTTAATACATTTTATAATAAGGCTGTAACGTAACAAAATGTGGAAAATGTCAAGGGGTCTGAATACTTTCCGAATGCACTGTATATATTTTTTGTTATTATGGAGAGAAAAAAAATAGACAATGCAACCTAAGTACAAAATCAGCCAACATCAGCATATAGTAGCAGAACTGTCCCTCTTTAACTGAATCCCTCCTCCTCTCTGCAGTATCTGGGCTTCGGCACGCCGTCTAATATGGGACAGGGGCGTCGGGCGGCTACGGCCGCAGACCTGGCCAACAGCAGCGGAGCGAAGATGGACGCCGTGCTGGAGATCAAGGAGAAGGACCGGCTCCTGAAGCACGTGGAGGCCCGGGACCTCATCGAGTTTGGGATGATCCCCGAGTTCGTGGGGCGCCTGCCTGTGGTGGTTCCCCTGCACAGCCTGGATGAGGAGACCCTGGTTAGGATCCTGACGGAGCCACGCAATGCTGTCATACCACAGTACCAGGCCTTGTTCAGCATGGACAAGGTGGAGACTCATTATTGTTATTATTAGTGGTGGTAGTAGTAGTAGTAGTAGTAGTAGTAGTAGTGGTAGTAGAAGTATTAGTGTTACAAGTGGTGGTGGTAGTAATAGTGGTATAAGTTGCAGTGGGGTTAGTGGTGGTGGTGGTAGTAATAGTCGTAGTAGTAGTAGTAATAATCGGTCCCTTCAGGATTTTGCCATTCTGTACATTAAACAGTCATCGCAATATTATTGCATAAAACTGACGATCACCCCACATTTACAGCATAATGTGGTTCAGTCGATCCAGACGCAAACAAACGTTTTCCATCATCGCATATTGCCATGCAAAATGTCAGAATTGCCGCAGCAAAATAAAGCATTTATGCCTGCAAATATCACAACAAATCTCTGCCAAATCCTGGAAGGACTGAGTGGTAGTAGTAGTAGCAGCAGTAGTGGTAGCTGTAGCAGTAGTAGTGATAGTAATAGTAGTAGTAGTAGTGAAGTAGTAGTAGTAGTGGTAGTAGTGGTAGTAGTAGTAATATAAGTAGCCGTGATAGTAGGAGTAGTAGTAGTAATAGTGATATAAGTAGCAGTAGTAGCAGCAGTAGTAGTAATAGTAGCAGTAGTAGTAGTAGCATCAGTAGTACTGTAGCAGTAGTAGCAGCAGTTGTAGTAGCAGCAGCAATAGTAGTAGTAGTAGTAGCAGTAGTAATAGTAGCAATAGTAGTAGTAGCAGTTGTAGTAGTAATAGTAGTAGTAGCAGTAGTAGTAGTAGCAGTTGTAGTAGTTGTAGTAGCAGCAGTAGTAGCAGCACTAGTAGTAGCAGCACTAGTAGTAGCAGCAGTAGCAGCAGCAGTAGTAGTGGCAGTAGTAGTAGCAGTAGTAGCAATAGTAGTAGTAGTAGCAGTAGTAGCAGCAGCAGTTGTAGTAGCAGCAATAATAGTAGTAGTAGTTGTAGTAGCAGCAGTAGTAGCAGCACTAGTAGCAGCAGCAGTAGCAGCAGCAGTTGTAGTAGTAGCAGTAGTAGTTGTAGTAGCAGCAGTAGTTGCAGTAGTAGCAGCAGTAGTTGCAGCAGTAGGAGCAGCAGTAGTAGCAGTAGTAGCAGCAGGAATATCAGTAGTAGTAGCAGAAGTAGTAGTAGTAGTAGCAATAGTAGTAGTAGCAGTAGTAGTAGTAGTAGCAGCAGTTGTAGTAGCAATAGCAGTAGTAGTAGCAGCAGCAGTAGTAGTAGAAGTTGCAGTCACAGTAGTAGTAGTAGTAGCAGCAGCAGTAGTGATAGTAGTAATAGTAGTAGTGATAGTAGTAGTAACAGTGATATAAATAGCAGTAGTAGCAGTGATAGTAGTAGCAGCAGTAGTAGTAGTTGTAGTAGTAGCAGCAGTAGTAGTAGCAGCATTTGTAGTAGTAGCAGCAGTAGTTGTAGTAGTAGCAGCAGTAGTAGCAGCAGTAGAAGCAGCAGTAGTAGCAGCAGTAGTAGCAGTCGTAGCAGCAGTAGTAGTATCAGTAGTAGTAGTAGAAGGACTAGTAATAGTAGTAGTAGCAGTGGTAGTAGCAGGAATAGTAGTAGCAGGAATAGTAGTAGCAGTAGTAGTAGCAGTAGTAGCAGCAGCAGTAGTAGCGGTAGTAGTAGCAGAAGTAGCAATAGTAGTAGTAGTAACAGGAATATTAATTGTAGTAGCAGGAATAGTAGCAGCAGTAGCAGTAGTAGTAGTAGCAGCAGTAGTAGTAGTAGTAGTAGTAGTAATAGTGATATAAGTAGCAGTAGTAGCTGTGATAGTAGTAGCAGCAGATGTAGTAATGGTAGCAGTAGCAGTAGTAGTAGTAGTAGCAGTAGTATCAGTAGTAATAGTAGTAGTAGCAGCAATAGTAGTAGGATCAGTAGTAGAGGTCGACCAATTATGATTTTTCAATACCGATACCGATTATTGGAGGGCCAAAAAAATGCCGATACCGATTGATCGGCCAATTTTTTTTATTTGTAATAATGACAATTACAACAATACTGAATGAACACTTATTTTAACTTAACATAATACATCAATAAAATCAATTTAGCCACTACTACTGTTCAATTGGGTTTAAATAATGCAAAAACAAAGTGTTGGAGAAGAAAGTAAAAGTGCAATATGTGCCATGTAAAAAAGCTAACATTTAAGTTCCTTGCTCAGAACATGAGAACATATGAAAGCTGGTGGTTCCTTTTAACATGAGTCTTCGATATTCCCAGGTAAGATGTTTTAGGTTGTAGTTATTATAGGAATTATAGGACTATTTCTCTCTATATACGATTTCTATTTCATATACCTTTGACTATTGGATGTTCTTATAGGCACTTTAGTATTGCCAGTGTAACAGTATAGCTTCCGTCCCTCTCCTTGCTCCTACCTCGAAGCAGCGTTACCCATGTAGAGGAAGGGGAACAACTACTCCAAGTCTCAGAGCGAGTGACGTTTGAAACGCTATTAGCGCGCACCCGGCTAACTAGCTAGCCATTTCACATCGGTTACACCAGCCTAATCTTGGGAGTTGACAGGCTTGAAGTCATAAACAGCTGTCACGGCTGTCGTAGTGATGAGACCAAGGCGCAGCGGGTTGCGTGCTCAACATATTATTTATTAAAGATGTGAACACGAAAAAACAAGAAAATACAGAAACACGACAGGAACAGTTTTGCAGGCTAACAAAATGCAGTGCAAAAACAACTACCCACAACTAAACAGGTGAAAACAAGCACTTTAAATATGACTCCCAATCAGGAACAACGATGAACAGCTGTTCCTGATCGGAGCCACACAGACCAAAGAAATATACAAACTAGAAACCTAGAACACAAAAACCCAGAACATACACCAAAACCCCGGAACACATAAATACAACACCCCTCTACATACACATAACCCCCCGAACCACATAAAACAAATACCCTCTGCCACGTCCTGACCAAACTACAATAACAAATACTCCCTCTACTGGTCAGGACGTGACATTATCCCCCCCAAAGGTGCCTACCCCGAATGCACCTAAACAAAAAAAAACAACCAAAAAATAAACCCCTAACTAAAGGGAGGGAAGGGAGGGTGGCTGCCATCAACGATGGCTCCTGTGCTACACCCCCCCTCCCCAACCCAGCTATACTGGAGGTGGCTCAGGTTCTGGTCTACAACCCCCACCCAACCTGTCCACCCCTGCAGAATCCTCAGGGCTACAGAGCGTCTCTGGGGGCTCCGGACTGTAGGCCGACTCACTCGGTTCCGGACCGCAGGCAGACTCACTCGGTTCCGGACCGCAGGCAGACTCACTCGGTTCCGGACCGCAGGCAGACTCACTCGGTTCCGGACCGCAGGCAGACTCACTCGGTTCCGGACCGCAGGCAGACTCACTCGGTTCTGGACTGCAGGCAGACTCACTCGGTTCCGGACTGTAGGCCGTCTTGCTCGGTTCCGGACTGTAGACCCATTCACTCGGCTCTGAACTGTGGGCCGTCTCCCTTGGTTCCGAACTGTAGGCTGTCTCACTCGGTTCCGGGCTAGATACTCTTACCGGATACTCTGGACGGGGTACTGTTGTCGGATACTCTGGACGGGGCACTGTTGCCGAATATTCTGGACAGGGCACTATCGTCGGACACTCTGGATGGGGAACTGTCATCGGACACTCTGGGCGGGGTTCTGTTTCCGGACACTCTGGACTAAGCACTGTCGTCGGAAGCTCGAGACTGGACTGACGCACTGGAAGCCTGATGCGTGGTACTGGTACTGGATGTGCCAGTTTGGGGACACGCACTTCAGGGCTAGTGCGGGGAGCAGGAACGGGCTGAGTTGGACTGGGATTACGCACTGGAAGCCTGATGCGTGGTGCTGGTACTGGAAGTGCCAGTTTGGGGACACGCACCTCAGGGCTAGTGCGGGGAGCGGGAACAGGCTGAGTTGGACTGTGCTGACGCACTGGAGGCCTGGTGCGTGATGCTGGCTGTGGATATACCAGACTGGAGACACGCACTTCAAGGCTAGTGCGTGGAGCGGGAAACACTGGACCGTAGAGGCGCACTGGCGGTCTCGAGCGCAGGAGTGGCACCGCCCGTACTGGCTGGATGCCCACTTCCCCCTGGTAAATGCGGGGCGCTGGCACTCGCATACCGGCTTGAAAATACCCGGCCTTCTTACTGCATTCGCGTAACAGGCAGGCTCCTCGTGGAGTGCAACGTAAAGCAGGTGGTTAGAGCGTTGGACTAGTTAACCGTAAGGTTGCAAGATTGAGTCCCTGAGCTGACAAGGTAAAAATCTGTCGTTCTGCCCCTGAACAAGGCAGTTAACCCACCGTTCCTAGGCCGTCATTGAAAATAAGAATATGTTCTTAACTGACTTGCCTAGTTAAATAAAGGTCTAAAAAATAATAATCGGCCAAATCGGTGTCCAAAAATACCTATTTCCGATTGTTATAAAAACTTGAAATCGGCCCTAATTAATCGGCCTTTCCGATTAATCGGTTGACCTCTAATCAGTAGTAGTAGTAGTAGTAGTATCAGCAGTAGTAGCAGCAGTTGTAGTAGTAGTAGCAGCAGTATTAGTAGCAGTAGTGATAGTAATAGTAGTAGTAGCAGTAGTGATAGTAGTAGTAGTAATAGTGATATAAGTAGCAGTAGTAGCAGTGATAGTAGTAGCAGCAGTTGCAGTAGTAGTAGTAGCAGCAGTATCAGTAGTAATAATAGTAGTAGTAGTAGCAGCAATAGTAATAGTTGTAGTAGCAGTAGTAGTAGTAGTAGCAGCAATAGTAGTAGGATCGGTAGTAGTAGTACCAGCAGTAGTACCAGCAGTAGTAGCAGCAGTTGTAGTAGTAGCAACAGTAGTAGCAGCAGTAGTACCAGCAGTTGTAGCAGCAGCAGTAGTAGCAGTAGTAGTAGTAGCAGTAGTAGTAGCAGGAATAGTAATAGAAGTAGTAGTAGCAGCAGTCGTAGTGGTAGTAGCAGCAGTTGTAGCAGTAGTAATAGTAGCAGTAGTAATAGTAGTAGTAGCAGCAGCAGTAGTAGTGATAGTAGTATTAATATAAGTAGCAGTGATAGTAGTAGTAGTAGTAGTAGTGATAGAAGTAGCAGTAGTTTCAGTGATAGTAGTAGCAGCAGTAGCAGCAGCAGTAGTAGTAATGCCGTCATCCCCCAGTACCAGACCCTGTTCAGCATGGACAAGGTGTTTCAGGAGGGGAGAGGGTGTGGGGGGGAGGAGGGGTGTGCGTACTTTCCTGTATTTATCTGTGTTTGGATGTGCACACACTAGTGTCTGTGTATATACATCTGTGGGTTCTGATGTCTTTGCGTGTGCCCTCCAAAAAAGTTGTGATGATTTCATTCACACTTGTATTACCTCATTCCAGTGTGAACTGAATGTAACTCCAGATGCCTTGAGAGCCATCGCCAGGTTGGCTTTGGAAAGGAAGACCGGTGCTCGTGGGCTAAGGTCCATTATGGTAAGTACCTCAATATGTATTTTGAAATGTACAGTAATGTAATGTATATATTGTGATTTACATTTTTAAATGTATATTTCAGAATATGAAATGTAATTGTTTTACATACATTTTGAAATGTACGTCTTAAACCATTGAGGGTTCGCTTGTCTTTTTAAGGAAAAATTGCTTCTTGAACCCATGTTTGAAGTGCCACACTCAGACATCATGGCTGTTGAGCTGAACAAAGACGTAGTCCAAGGGAAATCAGTGCCTGTGTATGTAAAGTAAGTATTCATAATTACCTGAGACTCAACTCGGTTGAAAATAACACACATGTTATTCAATTATTGTATCCACATAGCTCGCGGGCGCCAACGAGCGTCTGCATTACCAAGCGCTCAAATAGAAGTCAGTTCTATTTGTGATGCTGAACGTGGTGCAAGTCCTGCCTCTCCCATATCCTCATTGGTTTATAGAAGCAGATACCTACGTGCCATCTCCTCATTGGTTATACCCACGTGGTTGATTGAAAGATGAACTGAGTTCGGTCGGTCGTCATGGTAACTATGGAAGTCAGATGCCAATCGCCATATAAAGTCCAAAGAAGAAAAAGCCTGGAAGGAGGAGAGATGACTAGAAACGATTCGGTTGACCGTTTTATGTGTGGATTAATTGTCGGAGTAGAGGACCTTGTGCATTTCAGGTAAAATAACAACTCAACGTTTATATCCCAGGACAAATTAGCTAGAAACAGCAAGCTAGCTAAATATGACAAATTAGCTAGCAACTGCAAGCTAGCTAGCAAAATTGCCATAAATGTTTAATGCTTTTCGACCTGTCCCCAAATTAATATAATTGGTTCAGAGTTTGTTTTAATATTACAACCTGCGTGTCGTGATCGCGTTTGATGTGGGGGGACAAAATCAATTTGTGCACGATGGCGCAAGCGCGCAGCTGGTTTGGGTATAGCGTAAGTAACAGTCGGCAAAATGGAAACCTTACTGGAGACCTAGTCATTTTTGTAGGCATGAAGCAGAAGTAGCTAGCAAAGGACAGCAGGAGCAGTAGTTAGCCAACTTGTTAGCTACTGTATTTACTCTCTTTGCTAGAAACCAGATTGCTGCTTAAGGCCTTCAAAACAGCCATGACAATTCTCCAATCATTTGTATTTTACCTTTACTAGGCTAGTCAGTTAAGAACAAATTCTTATTTTCAATGACGGCCTAGGAACAGTGGGTTAACTGCCTGTTCAGGGGCAGAACGACAGATTTGTACCTTGTCAGCTCAGGGATTTATCCAACTCTCTAACCACTAGGCTACCTGCCGCCCCAATAATAATACATTTGGACGTGTGACACATCCACTTGAATAGCGTATTGCAAAATGTTATATAAAATCAAATTGTATTAGTGACATGTGCCGAATACAACAGGTGTAGGAGACCTTACAGTGAAATGCTTACTTACAAGCCCCTAACCAACAATGCAGTTTTAAAAATACGAATAAGAAATAAAAGGAACAAATAATTAAAGAGCAGCAGTAAAATAACAATAGGGAGACTACAGTGGCAAGAAAAAGTATGTGAACCCTTTGGAATTACCTGGATTTCTGCATAAATTGGTCATAAAATTTGATCTGATCTTCATCTAAGTCACAACAATAGACAATAACTGCTTAAACTAATAACACACAAACAATTATACTTTTTCATATCTTTAGTGAACACACCGTGTAAACATTCACAGTGTAGGGTGGAAAAAGTATGTGAACCCTTGGATTTAATAACTGGTTGACACTCCTTTTGGCAGTAATAAACTCAACCAAACGTTTTCTGTATTTGCGGATCAGACCTGCACACGATCAGGAGGAATTTTGGACCATTCATCTTTACAAAACTGTTTCAGTTCAGCAATATTCTTGGGATGTCTGATGTGAACCGCTCTCGAGGTCATCACACAGCATTTTAAATTGGGTTGAGGTCAGGACTCTGACTGGGCCACTCCAGAAGGCGTATTTTCTTCTGTTGAAGCCATTCTGTTGTTGATTTACTTCTGTGTTTTGTGTCGGTGTCCTGTTGCATCACCCAACTTCTGTTGAGCTTCATTTGGCAGACAGATAGCCTTAAATTCTCCTGGAAAATGTATTCATAAACTTGGGAATTCATTTTTCCGTCAATGATAGCAAGCTGTCCAGGCCCTGAGGCAGCAAAGCAGCCCCAAACCATGATGCTTCCTCCACCATACTTTACAGTTGGGATGAGATGTTGATGTTGGTGTGCTGCGCCTTTTTTTCTCCACACATAGTATTGTGTGTTCCTTCCAAACAACTCAAATTTAGTTTAATCTGTCCACAGAATATTTTGCCAGTAGCGCTGTGGAACATCCAGGTGCACTTTTACAAACTTCAGACGTGCAGCAATGTTTTTTTGGACAGCAGTGGCTTCTTCCGTGTCCATGAACACCCTTCTTGTTTAGTGTTTTACGTATCGTAGACTCATCAACAGAGATGTTAGCATGTTCCAGAGATTTCTGTAAGTCTTTGGCTGACACTAGGATTCTTCTAAACCTCATTGAGCATTCTGCACGGTGCTCTTGCAGTCATCTTTGCAGGACGGCCACCCCTAAGGAGAGTAGCAACAGTGCTGAACTTTCTCCATTTATAGACAATTTGTCTTATCATGGACTGATGAACATGAAGGCTTTTAGAGATACTTTTGTAACCCTTTTCAGCTTTATGCAAGTCAACAATTCTTAATCTTATGTCTTCTGAGATCTCTTTTGTTCGAGGCATGGTTCACATCAGGCAATGCTCCTTGTGAATAGCAAACTCAAATTTTGTGCGATTTTTTTATAGGGCAGGGCAGCTCTAACCAACATCTCCAATCTCGTCTCATTGATTGGACTCCAGGTTAGCTGACTCTTGACTCCAATTAGCTTTTGGAGAAGTCATTAGCCTAGGGGTTCACATAATTTTTCCAACCTACACTGTGAATGTTTAAATGATGTATTCAATATAGACAAGAAACATACAATCATTTGTGTGTTATTGGTTTAACACTGTGTTTGTCTATTGTTGTGACTAAGATGAAGATCAGATCGAATTTTATGACTAATTTATGCAGAAATCCAGATAATTCCAAAGGGCTCACATACTTTTTCTTGCAACTGTATATACAGGGGCTACAGGTACTGTAACGGCTTGTCTGTGGTGTGGCGGAAAGAAGCGCAGGAAGCAGCGAACACGGTGTGGTAATTTTAATTAACCACAACGTACAAAATTAAAGGGCTCCCAACAACAGGGAAAAATACAGCAACACAAGCACAGTCGAGCAAACTAATGTCGACACACAGAAAGACAATCCCGCACAATAGGAAGCGGGCCAGCTGAACTAAATAGCCCTCCTAATGACTAACTCAGGGCAGGTGAGAAAACATAAAAAAAGGGAAAAACAAAAAGGGAATCGGTGGCAGCTAATAGGCCGGTGACGACGACCGCCGAGCGCCACCCGAGCAGGAGGGGGCGCCACCGTCGGTAGGACTCGTGACAGTACCCCCCCCCCTGACGCGCGGCTCCTGCAGCGCGCCGACACCGGCCTCGAGGCCGACCCGGAGTACGAGGTGCAGGGCGATCCGGACGGAGGCGGTGGAACTCCTTCAACATGGATGGGTCCAAGACGTCCTCCGTCGGTACCCAGCACCTCTCCTCCGGACCGTACCCCTCCCAGTCCACGAGGTACTGCAGGCCCCCCGCCCGGCGTCTCGAGTCCAGAATGGCCCTTACGCTGTACGCCGGGGACCCCCCGATGTCCAGGGGGGGTGGAGGGACCTCCGGCACCTCATCTTCTTGTAGGGGACCAGCTACCACCGGCCTGAGGAGAGACACATGAAACGAGGGGTTAATACGGTAATAGGAAGGGAGTTGCAACCAATAACACACCTCGTTTATCCTCCTCAGGACTTTGAAGGGCCCCACACACTGCGGCCCCAGCTTCCGGCAGGGCACGCGGAGGGACAGGTTCCGGGTCGAGAGCCAGACCCTGTCACCCGGTGCGAACACCGGCGCCTCACTGCGGTGGCGGTCAGCACTCCTCTTCTGCCTGGCACTGGCCTCCTTCAGTGAGTCCTGTACTGCTCTCCAGGTCTCCTTGGAGTGCTGAACCCAGTCCTCCACCGCAGGAGCCTCGGTCTGGCTCTGGTGCCATGGGGCCAGGACCGGCTGGTACCCTAACACACACTGGAAGGGTGACATGTTAGTAGAGGAGTGGCGAAGTGAGTTCTGGGCTAACTCTGCCCAGGGAATATACCTCGCCCACTCCCCTGGCCGGTCCCGGCAATACGACCTCAGGAACCTGCCCACCTCCTGATTCACCCTCTCCGCCTGCCCATTGCTCTCGGGGTGATAACCGGAGGTTAAACTGACCGAGACCCCCAGCCGCTCCATAAACGCCTTCCAGACCCTGGATGTGAACTGGGAACCCCGATCAGAGACAATATCCTCCGGCACCCCGTAGTGCCGGAAGACGTGGGTAAATAGGGCCTCCGCAGTCTGCAGGGCCGTAGGGAGACCGGGCAAAGGGAGGAGACGGCAGGACTTAGAAAACCGATCCACAACCACCAGGATCGCAGTGTTCCCCTGAGAGGAGGGAAGATCTGTCAGGAAGTCGATAGACAGGTGCGACCATGGTCGTTGCGGAACGGGGAGGGGCTGTAACTTCCCTCTCGGTAAATGCCTAGGAGCCTTACTCTGGGCACACACCGAACAGGAAGAGACATATGACCTCACGTCCTTAGCCAAGGTGGGCCACCAATACTTCCCCCTTAGGCTCCGCACTGTCCTCTCTACACCAGGATGACCCGCCGCAGGTAGCGTGTGCGCCCACCGAATCAACCGATCGCGAACATCGAGCGGCACATACATGCGCCCCTCGGGCACCTGCGTCGGCGCAGGTTCCAACACCAGTGCCCGCTCGATATCCGCGTCCACCTCCCACACCACTGGTGCCACCAGCCTTGACGCTGGAATGATGGGAGTTGGATCGATGGGTCGGTCATCCGTGTCATACAGACGGGACAGCGCGTCAGCTTTAGTATTTAGGGAACCCGGTCTATATGGGATGGTAAACCTAAACCGGGCGAAGAACATGGCCCACCTTGCCTGACGTGGATTCAGTCTCCTCGCTGCCCGGATGTATTCCAGGTTTCGGTGGTCGGTCCAGATGAGAAAGGGGTGCTTAGCCCCCTCAAGCCAGTGTCGCCACACCCTCAAGGCTTTGACTACCGCTAGCAACTCCCTGTCCCCCACATCGTAATTTCGCTCCGCCGAACTGAGCTTCCCTGAGAAGAAAGCACAGGGGCGAAGTTTCGGTGGCGCACCCGAGCGCTGTGATAGCACGGCACCCACCCCAGCCTCGGATGCGTCCACCTCTACTACGAACGCTAAAGACGGGTCCGGGTGCGCCAACACGGGCGCGTCGGTGAACAGTGTCTTCAACTTCTTGAAGGCTCTGTCCGCCTCCGTCGACCACCTCAAACGCGCCGGCCCCCCCTTCAGCAGTGAGGTAATGGGAGCCGCTACCTGGCCAAAACCCCGGATAAACCTCCGGTAGTAGTTGGCAAAGCCCAAGAACCGCTGCACTTCCTTCACCGTGGTTGGAGTCGGCCAATTACGCACGGCCTTAACGCGGTCACACTCCATCACCACCCCCGTGGTGGAAATGCGATAACCCAGAAAGGAGACGGCTCGTTTGAAAAACTCACACTTCTCAGCCTTAACGTATAGGTCATGCTCCAGCAGTCTACCAAGCACCTTGCGCACCAGGGACACATGCGCGGAGCGGGTGGCGGAATATATCAGAATGTCATCGATATAAACAATCACGCCCTGCCCGTGCAGGTCCCTGAGAATCTCGTCAACAAAGGATTGAAAGACGGCTGGAGCATTTTTCAACCCATACGGCATGACGAGGTACTCATAATGGCCTGATGTGGTACTAAAGGCGGTTTTCCACTCATCTCCCTTCTTGATACGCACCAGGTTATACGCGCTCCTGAGATCCAATTTTGTGAAGAGCTGTGCTCCGTGAAATGATTCCACCGCCGTAGCGATAAGAGGTAGTGGGTAACTAAACCCCACCGTGATCGCGTTTAGACCTCTATAATCAATGCACGGACGCAGACCTCCCTCCTTTTTCTTCACAAAAAAGAAACTCGAGGAAGCGGGTGAGATGGAGGGCCGAATGTACCCCTGTCCCAAGGATTCCGTGACGTATGTTTCCATAGCCACCGTCTCCTCTTGTGACAAGGGGTACACGTGACTCCTGGGAAGCGTAGCGTTAACCTGGAGATCTATCGCACAATCCCCTTGTCGATGAGGTGGTAATTTAGTCGCTCTCTTTTTACAAAAAGCGATCGCCAAATCGGCGTATTCAGGGGGAATGCGCACGGTGGACACCTGGTCTGGACTCTCCACCGACGTGGCACCTATGGAAACTCCTAGACACCTCCCTGAACACTCCTCCGACCACCCCTGGAGAACCCCCTGTTTCCATGAAATGAGGGGATTGTGACCAGCCAGCCAGGGGACCCCCAGCACCACCGGAAACGCAGGTGAATCAATAAGGAAAAAGTTAATGCTTTCCTTATGACTCCCCAGCGTTACCATGTCCAGCGGCACCGTAGACTCCCTGACTAGCCCTGACCCTAATGGTCGGCTATCTAAGGAGTGCACGGGGAAGGGGGAATCTATCGGCACCCGTGGAATGCCCAGCTTAATGGCAAGTCCACGGTCCATAAAGTTCCCAGCTGCGCCCGAATCGACTAGCGCCCTATGCTGGGAAGAGGGAAAAAAGTTAGAAAATAAAACAGGCAAAAACACATGACCAACAGGGGGTTCTGGGCGAGTCTGGTGCTGACTCACCTGAGGTGACCGAGAAGTGTTCTGCCTGCCTTCTCGACTCCCAGACTGGCTCCTCCAGCACCGGTCGGCCGTGTGTCCTCTCCGACCACAGCTGGTGCAGGAGAAGCCACCTCCTCCGGTGCCCCTTGACACGGCCCCCCCCCACCTCCATAGGGGTAGGGGCGGGGGTGCCCGGGGGTGGAACGGGCAGGACCCTCTCCGAACGCCCGCGGGCAGCCAGCAAATTGTCCAACCGTATGGACATATCAATCAGTTCGTCCAGGGACAGATTGGTGTCCCTACAGGCCAGCTCCCTGCGGACGTCCGCCCGGAGACTACACCTGTAGTGGTCTATGAGGGCCCTGTCATTCCACCCCGCTCCAGCAGCCAAGGTCCTAAACTCCAGCGCGAAGTCTTGAGCGCTCCTCGTCTCCTGCCTGAGGTGGAACAGCCGTTCGCTCTACCTTCGGGGGGGTGGTCGAAAACAGCCCGAAAGCGGCGGGTGAACTCTGGGTAGTGGTCCCTCGCCGAGTCCGGAGCGTTCCAGACCGCATTAGCCCACTCCAGAGCTCGGCCCGTCAGGCAGGAAACGAGGGCACTCACGCTCTCCTCTCCTGTAGGAGCAGGCCTGACGGTGGCCAGGTACAGCTCTAACTGGAGAAGAAACCCCTTGCACCCAGCCGCCGTCCCATCGTACTCCCTCGGGAGTGCCAGGCGAAGCGCGCCAGAGCCAGACGTCGTAGGAGGAGGAGATGGTTGTATCGGGGGGGGTGTAGGTGGAGAGAGGATACCACTCCTCTCCCATCGGTCCATCCTCTCCATCACCTGGTCCATGGCGGATCCGATGCGATGCAGGACCGATGTATTATGAAGGACACGTTCCTCCATCGAGGGTAGTGGAGTGCCCGCTGCTCCCGCTGATTCCATGCTCTTAGTGGTGCGGGATTCTGTAACGGCTTGTCTGTGGTGTGGCGGAAAGAAGCGCAGGAAGCAGCGAACACGGTGTGGTAATTTTAATTAACCACAACGTACAAAATTAAAGGGCTCCCAACAACAGGGAAAAATACAGCAACACAAGCACAGTCGAGCAAACTAATGTCGACACACAGAAAGACAATCCCGCACAATAGGAAGCGGGCCAGCTGAACTAAATAGCCCTCCTAATGACTAACTCAGGGCAGGTGAGAAAACATAAAAAAAGGGAAAAACAAAAAGGGAATCGGTGGCAGCTAATAGGCCGGTGACGACGACCGCCGAGCGCCACCCGAGCAGGAGGGGGCGCCACCGTCGGTAGGACTCGTGACAGGTACAGAGTCAATGTGCAAGGGGCACCGGTTAGTCGAGGTAATTGAGGTAATATGTACATGTAGGTAGAGTTATTAAAGTGACAATGCATAGATAATAACAGAGAGTAGCAGCCGCGTAAAAGAGAGGGGGGGGGGGCAATGCAAATAGTCTGGGTAGCCATTTGATTAGATGTTCAGGACTCTTATGGCTTGGAGGTAGAGACTGTTTAGAAGCCTCTTGGACCTAGACTTGGCGCTCCGGTACCGCTTGCTGTGCGGTAGTAGAGAGAACAGTCAATGACTAGCGTGGCTGGAGTCTTTGACAATTTTTAGGGCCTTCCTCTGACAACACCTGGTATAGAGGTCCTGGATGACAGGAAGCTTGACCCCAGTGATGTACTGGGCCGTACGCACTACCCTTTGTAGTGCCTTACGGTCAGAGGCCGAGCAGTTGCCATACCAGGCAGTGATGCAACCAGTCAGGATTTTATTTTTATTTTTATTTATTTCACCTTTATTTAACCAGGTAGGCAAGTTGAGAACAAGTTCTCATTTACAAGATGCTCTCGGTGGTGCAGCTGTAGAACCTTTTGAGGATCTGACGACCCATGCAAATCTTATATGGTGTGGTTTCACAGCAATTTAATTGAAAATACAGTATTTTACCATGACTTTTCATTTATTTGCAGCAGGATTTAATATTTTTTTGTGTGTCTTCAGAGCACCTGCTAAAGAGTCTGAAGAGGAGTATGACTCTGGGATAGAGGAGGAGAGCTGGCCAAGGCAGGCGGATGCAGCCAACAACTAACAGTCCAAAATGGAACTTCAGAAATTGCCATCATTTCAATTTAATAAGCTATGGCATTTTACAAATACCATTATTGTAACTTCAAATGTAATTATGTCATCTGAATTACATCAGTGTTGATCATGAGGATGTAGGTTATGCGATTTCATACATCGGAAAAAGTTTGTTCCCATATTGTTGCAAAGGTTTAAGAATTAACATTAACCAAGTATTCTCTACCCATCTTTCCCAGAGAGAGAGAAAAGGAGAGAGAACATTATCCTGTTTAAATGTAAAGATACTTTTACTTTTTCTCATAAAGTAGCTAGTGTCTCTTTGTGATAAGTACTTGTTTGGGAAACCTTAACGGAAATGGATTGTAACAAGTCCAAAATCTATTTTCTCTTATTTCATTTTGACACCATTTTATTTTTGACAATCAAGGATTAAGGTAAAGATAGGATACTTTTTTGTTTGTTTGTTTTAACCACCATGTCTTTCTGATGTAATTTAGGAAGCCATTTTGTTTCTTCACAACTCTCTCACGAGGTCAGCCAGGTCATAGAAACCAGCATTCTTTACAGAACAAGTATTTATAGTCAAATTGTTAACTTTTTCAAAAAAGATCAGTTTGGCTGCTCTGTGGTGGATTTCAAATATCCAACACTGGAATTACTAGTATACTGTATGTACAGTTAGTATGCCATGTATGAGATGAAACGTGTAAGATATGAAGGCTCGAGATGGGGGGGCTTGAATTGATCCCAACCAGCTTTGATAATGTCAGATTTTCAACACATTTTCCCATTGTGGTTGTTTTTGACGTTTCTTTATGGAACCGTTTAGAACTACCTACACATTTAATGAAGCCATGACATCACTGGTGTTTTTGAATGGAAACATACCAGTCTTTAGAAATGCATTGTCTGATTTGCTCAACACTATACACTGAAAAACTGTTCATTCAATGCAGTTTCTTTAAAAGAAGCTGGGCTTTTTTGTACACTTTATATACAGATATAACGTTTTGAAATCTCAGACAGTAAGGGCCTAGAATCTAGATAATTTGCTCAATTCCACTTTGACCCCTAGACCCCAACCCCTAGGCACTTGTGTAGATCTCAGAAGATTTGATAGGTGTTAGCAATATGGTAACAGTTTAGTCTTTCTCTTATGGGTTTCTGTGATGTTGGTTACACCCATCCAAACCTTTCAAATCTACACAAGTACATAGGGACTTTATCTTGGGGCTTATGTTGCATTCATAACCAAGTGGGAAGGTGGTAATTACCAGCTGTGAAGTCGTAAATAACAGTTGGATGCATTCACATGCTTTGAACTCGTTGAGAAACGCTGATTGGCTAATGGCAAACAAGCTGCGTCAATCATAAACTAAAAGTACAGCTATCATGCTTGTAAACATATGTGTTCAAAAACATTAATAGATAGCTTTTTATAAATAATGTTTTACTGCATATAACTGCCTAAAATGCTGTTATCGAGGTCATTTCCTTAGTGGGTGACGTCAGAGGTCAACATGTGGGAGAAGTTGGCGCTCAGGGATGATAGATGAGTTTCCCACTAGTAATTACCAGTTGGAGGGGCGTTCAAGTAGGTTTTGTATGTGGTAAATAACACCTTCCCACTTGGTTGTAAGGTCTTGATTTAGAATTGGGCAATTGTGTGATGTACAGTCCATCAGAACTGATGCCATCTGTGTGGCAGCAACCCTATTTTGCTCTGAATAGTTGTGAACCTATGTAAATGTGAGACTTTAATAAATATATGAATCACTTAAGAGTGTTCAGAGGTTGTTTGATGAACTACAGTTGTCCAGTGTTCTTCAGTCCTGGTGGGTTTATTTAGTCCTAGCCACCCAAAAACATGCACCTTCATCAGTTTTTATAGGCTGCGGTTACACGGGCAGCCCAATCTTGATATTTTGCAAATTAGTGGAAAAAAATCCGAATTGGGCTGTCTGAGTAAATATTTATATGATTAGATATATATTTATATTATTAGATATATATTTATATTATTAGATATTTATATTATATATATATATTATTAGATATATATTTATATTAGTTAAGAGTAAAAAATGTCACAACAATGATCTATGAGCAGTAGAGGAACTTCTCTCTCACTCTTTCTCAATTTAATTCAGTTTAAGGGGCTTTATTGGCATGGGAACCACATGTTTACTTTGCCAAAGCAAGTGAAATAGATGATAAACAAAAGTGAAAAAAAACTAGGAATAATGAACAGTAAACATTACACTCACAAAAGTGAAAAAAGAGTAAAGCGATTTCAAATGTCATATTATGTCTATATACAGTATTGTAACAATATTCAAATAGTTAAAGTACAAAAGGGAAAATAAATACACATAAATATGGGTTGTATTTACAATGGTGTTTGTTCTTCACTGGTTGCCCTTTTCTTGTGGCAAAAGGTCACACGTCTTGCTGCTGTGATTGCACACTGTGGTATTTCTCCCAATAGATATGGGAGTTTTGAATTCTTTGTGGGTCTGTGTAGTCTGAGGGAAATATATCTCTAATATGGACATACATTTGGCAGGAGGTTAGGAACTGCAGCCCAGTTTCCACCTTATTTTGTGGGCAGTGTGCACATAGCCTGCCTCCCTACGGCAGCCTTTGCTCAATAGCAAGGCTATGCTCATTGAGTCTGTGCATAGTCAAAGCTTTCCTTAATTTTCCTCAAAGCTTACCGCCTTATCTCAGCTCACTGGTCACCATAGCAACACCCACCCGTAGCACACGCTCCAGCAGGTATATTTCACTGGTCATCCCCAAAACCAACACTTCCTTTGGCCGCCTTTCCTTCCAGTTCTCTGCTGCCAATGAATGGAACAAATTGCAAAAATCACTGAAGCTGGAGTCTTATATCTCACTCTCTAACTTTAAGCATCAGCTGTCAGAGCAGCTTACCGATCACTGTACCTGTACACAGCCAATCTGTAAATAGCACACCCAACTACCTCACTCCCATATTATTACTACCCTCTTGCTCTTTTGCACCACAGTATCTCTACTTGCACATCATCATCTGCACATCCATCACTCCAGTCTTCATGCTAAATTGTAATAATTTTTGCCTCTATGGCCTATTTATTGCCTACCTCCCTACTCTTCTACATTTGCACACACTGTATATAAATTTTTTCTATTGTGTTATTGACTGTACATTTGTTTGTGTAACTCTGTGTTGTTTGTTTTTGTTGCACTACTTTGCTTTATCTTGGCCAGGTTGCAGTTGTAAATGAGAACTTGTTCTCAACTGGCCTACCTGGTTAAATAAAGGTGAAATAAATAAAAAAACATTTTAAAAATTGGGTCAGTCACAGTTGTCAGGTATTCTGCCATTGTGTACTCTCTGTTTAGGGCCAAATAGCATTCTAGTGTGCTCTGTTTTTTTGTAAATTCTTTCCAATGTGTCAAGTAATTATCTTTTTGTCTTCTCATGATTTGGTTGTGTCTAGTTGTGTTGCTGTCCTGGGGCTCTGTGGGGTCTGTTTGTGTTTGTGAACAGAGCCCCAGGACCAGCTTGTTTTGGGGACTTTTCTACAGGTTCATATCTCTGTAGGTGACGGTTTTGTTATGGAAGGTTTGGGAATCACTTTAATTTAGGTGGTTGTAGAATTCTCTCTCTCTCCCTCTCTCTCTCTCTCTCTCTCTCTCTCTCTCAAGAAGCCAAGCCAAGGAAGCCAGCTGAGAGTAATGGGACCTTGTCTGCTTTTTGAAACTGCATCTCAAGTCTAAAGTGTCTTCCTTTCCTCATCACCCTTCTTTCTCTTTTCTTTTAAACGGTCTCGTTTCTGAGGAGTCGAAGACAATTGTGCGGAAGGACTGATGCCAATGACAGAACGTATTCTAGGCCGTTTGTTTTTACTCTGTATTATTGGGATGGACTCCTAAAAATTATTTAACGGTAGTCTACACCCGTTGTATTCAGCGCATGTGACAAATATAATTTGATTTGAGGAGAGGAACCAATTTTAGCCAATTGGGATGTCCCCGGTCTTTCGCTTCGTAAAAAGAAAAAACGGATATACGTGTACTATATCCGGTGTGCGACGTCACCTTGTAAACATGGTCGCCCCCAGTATTCAACAGTGTCGTTAGCTAGCTAAATACATTTGAAAACAACCGAGTTTATTATTTTCCACAGTATCACGGCTCTTGAAAATGGATAAACCAACGTTCCAGTCTACGTCGGGAGGACGGCAGCACCCCGTTTCTAACACCGGAGGTCCGGATACGTTTTACCTTAGAGGTGGACCTCCATATCTCGGACCGCCGCCGATACAACCACCACCAGTATATGAAACCTCGTTTCAAAGTAATATGCCGAGTTCAAGTAACGTTGCTGGAGCGTTTTGGCCCGGTCAAAACCCTTCCCAATATCTTCCTCCACCACAACAAGCCCCAGTTAGCGACCAGAGATTCCCTCAAAGTCAAGAGTGGACTCCACCTCCACCCGTGTCAGGATATGGCTTCAGACCCCCCTTTCCACAACCACCGCCTAGATTTGAAGGCTACGGACCACCTCATATGTCGTCCCCGCGATATGGTTTTGATCCGTCGATACCGCCGCCGCCCCTCAACAACCCGGCATTCAGTCAGTTCCCTCCCATGTCTTCACAACCAGTTCCCTTCCACAGTCATCCAAAGCTGGAACCCAACACACATGAGGGGAGACCACCAAACTCATGGGCTCAGGGCTACAATGTGGGTGATGCTCAATCGAACATGGAAACTTCAGATTTCCAAAGATCATTTGATCACAATCCAGCATACCCTAGCCCCGGTCCACAACACAGTCAGTATGGAAACCCTGATGCAAGTTTTAGACCAAAGCATGCGGACAGTGGTTACACTGAACATCGTAGCAGACCTCTCCTAGCCTCCCCCTCCTTGATTCCGATGGGAAAAGCTTTGCAGCGTGACCAAGGTTTTAGCAGGCCTACGGCTCCACAGCTGCCAGACGAAGACTCCATTCAGAGGATGCAAGACGAACAGTGGCTGAAACATTTCTTGAGGAACCGAGAGAGGACAACAGCCAAGACCTCCAAACCGGCACAACCTCATTCAAGGCAAACACACCCAAAGGTCTCCGTGGCTCACATACGAGACACCCTGTACGGTGCCATACAGCTCGTTTCAAAGCTGTCCATGGCTTGTGAAACGCTGAAGCACAACTTGGAGAACGAGAGCGTCTGGGCGGATTCTTATGCTGAGGCAGTGAGTGTGAAAACAGATCTGCAAGAGAAACTGAAGGTCCTTGGTGACTCTGAGTGTGTTGAAAGTCTTCAAAAGAAACTGAGTTCCATCAGTAAGAGAAGGGCCAGGCTGCGGCGTCGACAAGTGGAACAGGAGGAGGACAAACAGAAGGACGAGGAACGAGTGGCTGAGCGTGAAGCGGCCATCGACAAGTGGAGGATGAAACGTATCCATGAAGTAGAGGAGAAGAAGAGGGTGAGAGAACTGAAAGGGAGCACTGTCAAACTCAGTGTCTCATCTCTGATCGATAGTTCCCCCTTTCCACCTTCAGACCGGAGCCCTCCTGCTTTAAACCTAAAGGTTGCATTTTTTTGTTCTAGCCCAGCACATCTGATTCAACTAAGGAAGGGTTTGATGTTTAGTTGAGAATTTGAAGCGTGTGTGTTGGGCTAGACATAAACTGTGCAACCGTGGTGCTCCCCAGGGACTGGAGATGAGACACACTCCTGCTCTAAGTAATGTGCGTTACACACGTCAGCAGCAGGTGGCCACGTGTTCTTAGTTTGGTGTCAGTGAATTTCAAGACTGTCTTAACTGCTTTCGTTTTGATTTAACTCGCTCATTGGACAGCTGTTGATTGATACACAAATCATGGACACATCTGAATATGCATTGATGGAAACTGCTTTTTGCAGAGGTGTGTGTGTGTGTGTGTGTGTTTCTGTATTGATTTGAACCAGACTATGAACACGGCTTCTGTTATCTATGTCTTTTTTTGTGCTCCCCTCCCCCATCAGGAGCAAGAGCTGAAGCTGGCTGCTGACACGGTGCTCTGTGAAGTGAGGAAGAAGCAGGCAGATGCCAAGAGGATGCTGGACATCCTCAGGTCACTGGAGAAGCTACGCAAACTCAGGAAGGAGGCAGCCTCCAGGAAAGGTAAGGAGAAGCACCATAATGGTAGAACAGTTTCTCTTCAGATCTTTTGTCTAGCCAACTGCTGTTCAACTTCACAACAACAATAGTCAAAAATCTCTGTTCTCATTGAACAAGTTCATTCAGTACCTCTCTGTTTCACTCCATTTTAAAACGTTTTCTGACAACTGAACATAAACTTCTCTCTGTTTGTGTCCTCTACCAGGGATCTTCCCGGAGAAAGAAGCCGACCAAGCATTTGATGGGCTGGTGGAGCGCCTGCGTGCACTGATCAGGAAGAGGACAGGGGTGTATGGGGCAGAGGAGAACGCCCTGCGGGTGATGCTGGAGAGCGAGCAGGAGGAGGAGCGCAGGAGGGACCTGGAGAAACGACAGAAGAAGGAGAGGGAGAGGCTACTGCTGAGGAAACGAGAGATGGATAGCATGCTCTTTGGAGGTAAGTAGAAACCGTATAAAGGCTGGTGGTTTTTCCCAAAAGGAGAGTCGGGACCCACTTTCACGTAGCATGTTTATTTTGGGTCGTGAAAATAAACACATTATTTAGTTAACTGTAACACAGCAATTCAAAAGGTATTAGGTTGGTCATCTCATGGCACACAGTTTCTGAACCACTGGTAAATAAGAGGAAAACAGACACAGCATTTAGAGATTCTGATTTTATAAGTTAATATCTGAATAACCATTTATCTTAATGTGACTGTTCTCCCCTCCTCTCCTCCAGATGAGATGCCTTCTGACCACCCCCTACAGCCCTTCAGAGAGTACTACACACAGGCAGAACGCTCACTACCAGCCTTAATACAGATACGGTTTGTGTCACACAAGCATTTTACTAGACTTAGAGATTTACCTCCACTAAGGCCCTGTTCAAATACCTTAAGACTGCACCCTTCCTTTTCTTCCTTCATTCATTAAAAGTGTATGTCAAGTGTATGAAAGGGCTCCACCAATGCTTTTACTGTTAAAGCATATCTAACCAGTGATATTTAACCAGTCATTAAATCAAGGAACGAAGGATGCATGCACTTTTAAAGTACTTCAGTATCCTATGTTTTAGCTCACCTGCTGTCTTTCTCCTCTAGGAGAGAGTGGGACCTCTGTCTGGTCTCAGTGGACCACCCAGACGGCACCACGGTCCCCCAGGACTGGGTCTTACCACAATGCCCCACAGATGAGATTTGGGCCACAGCCCTGGACCGAGGGGACTGCCTCGGACCCTGACTGACACCCATATTGGCTCTGGAAAGGACTGGTCATTTGCTAGCAGTGTATTCAGCAAGTTACTGCAACAAGACCTGCTGGAGAAGTGAAACAGAGGAGTGAAATTTACTTATGTTTGATTATTTCTGATTGCCATTTACGAAATATCCACAAGTGACATATTGGCTTTTCTTTAGAGTATTTCTACCCTGACAAAAAAATGTAACATTGTTCTTAAAACAATTCCTGCCAATCCTTTTTTCTGTATATTTTTATGGTTTTCTTTAAGGATTACTAAATCAGTTCTTCATTCTACAAACAGCTATTTGGTAGTTACTCTCTCCAACTGATATTTGACTGAATTGAAGTCCTATTTACCAGGAATTCTGTATTTTCTGAAGTGAATAAATATTTTTATTCCTGCCTGCCTGGCGTACCAGATTATGGACCATGGTCAGTTGGTGTCACTGCTACATTTGAGCTAAACGTGTCTTACAGAGGAGGGTTCTTAGTGACGTCACACTGTCTAGCTCTTGGAGAGCTCTGTTTCCCTCTGTCTACCTTCTGTTTACCACCTTTACACAGCATGGGTGTACCGAGAATCTCTTAACACCCTGGCCTGGCCTGCCAAGGAAGGAAGGAATGGAAGGATTACTCTTCTCCTTGTTGGCCTTCTCATTAATCAAACCAATTGAATACCCAGTTGAATATCTAGTACAAACATTTGACACTGTCTTCTCATAGTTTGTAACATCAGACATCTTTTTGGAGTCACGAGTTACAAGCTCACAGGGAAAACTAACTTGCTCCTCGCTCTTCTATACAGAGAGACAGATATGTTCCATATAGAGCTGACTTAACTCCCTATTCTACATGACAGATATAGTCGATACAATGTTATTTGACACATGCACCGAATACAACCGGTGTAGACCTTACTGCATCCCAATGATGCAGAATAAAAAAATGTAATAGTAACATGAGAAATAAAATACACAAGAATGGAGGTGTATACAGGGAGTACCAGTACCAGATCAATGTGGAGCTATATACAGGGAGTACCAGTACCAGATCAATGTGGAGCTATATACAGGGAGTACCAGTACCAGATCAATGTGAGGCTATATACAGGGAGTACCAGTACCAGATCAATGTGAGGCTATATACAGGGAGTACCAGTACCAGATCAATGTGGAGCTATATACAGGGAGTACCAGTACCAGATCAATGTGAGGCTTTATACAGGGAGTACCAGTACCAGATCAATGTGAGGCTATATACAGGGAGTACCAGTACCAGATCAATGTGGAGCTATATACAGGGAGTACCAGTACCAGATCAATGTGAGGCTATATACAGGGAGTACCAGTACCAGATCAATGTGGAGCTATATACAGGGAGTACCAGTACCAGATCAATGTGAGGCTATATACAGGGAGTACCAGATCAATGTGGAGCTATATACAGGGAGTACCAGTACCAGATAAATGTGAAGCTATATACAGGGAGTACCAGTACCAGATCAATGTGGAGCTATATACAGGGAGTACCAGATCAATGTGGAGCTATATACAGGGAGTACCAGTACCAGATCAATGTGAGGCTATATACAGGGAGTACCAGTACCAGATCAATGTGGAGCTATATACAGGGAGTACCAGTACCAGATACATGTGAAGCTATATACAGGGAGTACCAGATCAATGGGAGACTATATACAGGGAGTACCAGATCAATGTGCAGAGGTATTTGAGGTAGATGTGTTATGGTTTGGGGTTATATCTGTTCTACAAAATATATGTATATCTGAACTCTCTGCAATGCTTCACCCTCCTTAACATACCCTGGGGGTGGTCAAAAATGGCAGCCTATTCCCTATGTAGTGCACTACTGTTGACCAGGGCCCATACCTATTCCCTATATAATGCACTGTATAGGGAATACCAGAATAGGGTGCCATTTGGGATGTGGTGATGGTGTAATGGGAGCGGTTTTCCTTGGGTCTTTCCAGTCGACAGGTGCCTGGGTAGCAGCAGGTAAGCAGCTGAAGTCAGTGAGTTATGTCAGTAGCATAGTGGTTCAGGAGGGCTAATCCTCTGTATCCTCAGACCTCACGCCCACTGCTCTTAATTACCAACAGGTTGGGAGAGGCAGCAACAACACACACGACATCAGTAACCCACGCCTGAGAGAGGAAGAACGCACTACAGAGAAGAGAGGGACTGCTCACAGAAACAAGTACAGGTAAATAAAAAAATTGACAGATTATTTGAGTAGCAAATGTTTTCTGATGATATGGATTTGGTTGAGTCTGAGTATTTACTTGATGATTTTTTATTTTATTTATTTTATTTCACCTTTATTTAACCAGGTAGGCCAGCTGAGAACAAGTTTTCATTTACAACTGCGACCTGGCAAAGATAAAGCAAAGCAGTGCGACAAAAACAACAGAGTTACACATGGAATAAACAAACGTACAGTCAATAACACAATATGAGGATAACGCCTCATGTCACGCCAACTGTTTTTTTCACTTAAGGATGTTTTGATATGTTTGTGCTATCGTTTGAATAGCAAATGCTTTTCTAGAGGTGATGATAGTTCCTCTGGTGATGATAGTTCCTCTGGTGATGATAGTTCCTCTGGTGATGATCGTTCCTCTGGAGATGATCGTTCCTCTGGTGATGATCGTTCCTCTGGTGATGATAGTTCCTCTGGTGATGATAGTTCCTCTGGTGATGATAGTTCCTCTGGAGATGATAGTTCCTCTGGAGATGATAGTTCCTCTGGTGATGATAGTTCCTCTGGTGATGATAGTTCCTCTGGTGATGATAGTTCCTCTGGAGATGATAGTTCCTCTGGAGATGATAGTTCCTCTGGAGATGATAGTTCCTCTGGAGATGATAGGTCCTCTGGTGATGATAGGTCCTCTGGTGATGATAGGTCCTCTGGTGATGATAGGTCCTCTGGTGATGATAGGTCCTCTGGTGATGATAGTTCCTCTGGTGATGATCGTTCCTCTGGTGATGATAGTTCCTCTGGAGATGATAGTTCCTCTGGTGATGATCGTTCCTCTGGTGATGATCGTTCCTCTGGTGATGATAGTTCCTCTGGTGATGATAGTTCCTCTGGAGATGATAGTTCCTCTGGAGATGATAGTTCCTCTGGAGATGATAGGTCCTCTGGTGATGATAGTTCCTCTGGTGATGATAGTTCCTCTGGAGATGATCGTTCCTCTGGTGATGATAGTTCCTCTGGTGATGATAGTTCCTCTGGAGATGATAGTTCCTCTGGAGATGATAGGTCCTCTGGTGATGATAGTTCCTCTGGTGATGATAGTTCCTCTGGTGATGATAGTTCCTCTGGAGATGATAGTTCCTCTGGAGATAGGAATAGTTACCATGTGACAGGGGGTGCTGTTGGGTGATATTAGTCTTTTTTCTTTTTTGTGTGATTGGAATTATCTTCTTTCTGGAGTTTTTACTAGCCTACTTCATATTACCCTTCATTGTTAGGATAGTATATAGTAGAAGTAACCACTAGTTTTCATCTTGCTTCTTTTGGGCAACTGTGACTTATTGAACCCTTGTGCATCAATCAATGTCCTGTGTATGGCACTATTGTCTTCTGGGGACATAATACCTGTCATAGCGTTATGTGTTTGGTGCTTCTCCTCATGTGTTTCTCATATTTTTCCCTCACCTTTGCATGATGGCCATAATAGGTCTACAAGTGTTAAACAATATGGAAGGTGTTTCGCCACTCTGGAATCATACAACAATATTTGCTGAATAGGTTATTAATTTAAAAAAGGATAGATAGGCCTACTTAAAAAAACATATTTTGAAAAACTAAACATTTCCAGTGACGCAGTTTAACTATGGAAACAGGCGATTATATTGTACAATGTAAGTCTACTGTCATTTAACTTTCCATTGTCTCGCCCTTCGTGCGTTTTAAAAACAAGTTAATAAGCTTAACCGGCATCTGTCTGTTTAGGTCTCCAGCCTGGTCATTAGTCCAGCGCCATTTGAAGCTAGAAGGGCAGCCATAGAATCCAAACAAGTAGTGCTAAAATGGGTACAACCCCTCAAACCAAAGTTTGACTGCATCCTCATGGATACACTTTTAAAATGGCTGCCAGTCCACCCATTGTGGCATCATTGACTTGAATGAGGACATTCATTCTACTCATTATGGTTCTGTGGAGCAGACATTCCCATTCAAATGAACATCTCGTGGTGGGTGCATCGGTGGCCATATTGGTGTACCATTAGGAATGTTGGATCAATCAAAGCTTCTCACATCTGGGCCAATATTCATAAAGCAATCTAGGATCAGGTCCCGCCTGTTCACATAGGCCTAATCTTATTCATTATGATCTTAAAGGCAAAACTGATCTTAGATCAGTACTCTATCCTGAGACGTTCTATGAATACGGGCCAAGAATTCTGCGCCACATAAAAATGCGTTATTTGCAACAATGACTGTTTTCAGCTGTTTGGCCATGCCTCAAATCACACTCTTTTATATATGCCCAATATAGTGCTCTACTTTTGACCAGAGATAAGTAGTGCACTATATAAAGAATAGGGTTATTTTCCTTTCTAGTAATTCTAATTCTACAGTAGCAGCCATACTGGGGTTGATATCAGCTGTGGTGGTGGGAGGGGCTTAGTTGTGATGACGCTTTAGCCTCCTCACAACACCTGTCTGGTTGAGGGTTTACTGGAGTGTGTGTGTGTTTGCATTCTTTCTTTCGTACGGCAATGTGTGTGCATGCATGCGTGCATGCTTGCTTTCTGCCTTGCGTGCGTGTGTTTTCCGTCCCCTTCGGCCAATAGGAGAGGAGCATCAGGTGTTGACGCCTGAGAGAGTCAGACGTGGTACCTTATAATCCTTAATCCTCTACCCCCAGACTTCCCTCTCCTAGATTGTGTAACAGAATCTACCGATATAGAAAGGAAAAAGCGTAAGAGTCTGGGATTTCTGGGAATCAAGAGGAGAATCTGTTTTGGTCTCTGATCCAATCCTGTCTAAATGTGACAGAGATACCAGGTAATTTATTTCAGGAGAGGCAATATAGCTCACTTGTCACCTTACCACTTGTCTCTCAGTACATTTACATTTACATTTTAGTCATTTAGCAGACGCTCTTATCCATCTTATACATTTAATTTCATGCATTTTTGTTTGTACTAGCCCCCAATGGGAATCAAACCCACAACCCTGGCGTTGCACACACCATGCTGGCGCGTTGCAAACATGCTCTACCAACTGAGCCACAGGGAAGACAGTACCAGACCTCAACACTGTATGCTAGTAACTGGAACAGCTGGAGTCCAGTTTACAATGATTGACAATAGTAGACTGTTGAAAACTGACATCTCTCTCCTTCCTCCAATCCTCCACTCTCCTCCTCTTACTTCTCCTCCTCTCCCTACTCCTCATCTCTCCCTACACCTCATCTTCCTCCTCTCTCCCTCCTCCTCTCCCTACTCCTCATCTCTCCTTCTCCCCCAGTGATCAGAAGAGTAGCAGGAGAATGTCCTGTCTGGATGAGGTTCCTTTTAAGACCCTTCTGGGATCTCTGGAGGGGCCCAGGGAAGAGGTGGAGCTGATCACTGCCCCAGACATCACTGTCCCAGACTATCTCACCATACTGCAGGAGACAGAGGTTGGTGTGTGTAAGAGAATAAGGGTAGTATACACATAACCACCATTCACTTGTATCACTCCACATTATCACTGATCATTGCAAGGAGCTGTTAAGTATGATATGAACAACCCAGACCCCCTGCCGTTCACTTTGACACTCTACCATTAACACCTACTTAACACCTACTTACTTCCCTAAGAAATCCTTAGGCACTGACAATTTAGACCCGTACTTACTTAAGTGTGCTGCATCTATCATTGCTGGTTCTGTGACACACCTTTCTAAACTAACATTAAGCACAGGAAATATCCCTACGGTGTGGAAAGCAGCTTTTGTTCTGCCATTACATAAGGGAGGTGACGGTAGTGATTTGGATAATTATCGACCCATCTCTAGGCTCCCTTGTCTGGCAAAGATCCTAGAATCTATAGTCAACAAACAGTTACAATCTTTTCTTTCTGCTAACAGTATTAGCACCAATCAATCTGGTTTTAGATCTAAACACAGTACCACATCGGCCACTATGCTTGTTGTAAATTATATTGAAAATGCCTTAGATGATCGAAAGCACTGTGCTGCGTTGTTTGTAGATTTGTCAAAAGCTTTTGACACTGTAGACCATGCTATCCTTTTGAGTAAGCTGTCATCTATAGGACTGGGCACTGATGCCTGCCGATGGTTTTATGACTATCTTAAAGATAGAACTCAGGCCATCATGGTCAACAGGGTCAAGTCTGACCCCCTACAGTTACTTAAAGGGGTCCCTCAGGGTTCAATAATTGGCCCACTATTGTTCTCACTTTATATAAACAACATTGGTGATGATGTCAGATATTGTAAATTCCATTTATATGCAGATGACACAGTGATGTACTCTATTGCTCCAACAGCGGACCAAGCTTTAATGCAGTTGGATTCTGATTTTAGCATACTACAGGGGTCTCTTTTACAGCTTAAACTTGTTTTAAACGCTAAGAAAACAAATGTCATGTTTTTCTCTAGGTCTAAACTCTCAGTTAGAAACACTTGTAATCACTAGCTTGGATGGTACTCAAATCAAACTGGTCTCTGCATATAAATACTTAGGGGTATAGTTAGATGATAGGCTTTCTTTTAAAAAACATGTTACTGAATTGGGGAAAAAGCTCAAATTCAAGATAGGGTTCCTTTACAGAAACAGGGCTTGTCTGTCCTCCGTAAATAGAAAACAAATTGTGCATGCTACTTTTATGTCCGTTTTAGATTATGGTGATATTATCTATATGCATGCATCGGCAAACACATTAAAACCACTGGATGCTATTTACCATTGTGCACTCAGGTTTATCACGGGTGATAGTTACAAAACTCATCACTGTATCCTTTATCAACATGTGGGTTGGGCCTCTCTATCTGTGAGGCGAGAGCAACATGCTCTCTTGTTTATTTATAAAGCACTTTTTTAAAAACTACCTCCATATATATCATCATTAATTTCCACTAGATATACTAATTTTAAAACCAGATCACAGATGTGGATTACATTAGAGACTCCTGCGGTATCCACAGAGTTGGGTAGGACTGCCTTCAGTTCCTTTGCACCTTATTTATGGAACAAACTGCAGATCCAACTTAAGTTAGACACTCTGGTGTCCCTTACCCATTTCAAAAATGTTATGGAGGATCAATATGATGTTGTCTGTGATTGTTTCTGTTGAATTGTGTCTTTGTTTTGTATGTTTGAAAAGTTCTTGTCTGTATGCCTAAAACTGTACATGTCAACATGTTTACACATTGCACAGCCGTAAAAGAGATCCAGGTCTCAGTCTGTATTCCCTGTTAAAATAAAGATATAAAAATGTAAAAAACGTAAAATATCTCCCAGACAGTTCTGTCAGTTCAGTGATTATGACAGGATGAGGTGAGATGTATAAAAAACGAAATCTCTACTAGGACATGGGCTTTGTGGCTATCATTTATTTATTTGTTGATGACACTAGAAAGCTTTAATGCCATTCTACACATGGTTGGAACATCAACACAGACAGAACATAACACTCAAAATACAACACAGACAGAACATAACACACAAAACACAACACAGACAGAACATTACACTCAAAATACAACACAGGCAGAACATAACACTCAAAATACAACACAGGCAGAACATAACACTCAAAATACATCACAGACAGAACATAACACTCAAAATACAACACAGACAGAACATAACACTCAAAATACAACACAGGCAGAACATTACACTCAAAATACAACACAGGCAGAACATAACACTCAAAATACAACACAGGCAGAACATAACACTCAAAATACAACACAGACATAACATAACACTCAAAATACAACACAGACAGAACATAACACTCAAAATACAACACAGACATAACATAACACTCAAAATACAACACAGACAGAACATAACACTCAAAATACAACACTGACAGAACATAACACTCAAAATACAACACAGACAGAACATAACACTCAAAATACAACACAGGCAGAACATAACACTCAAAATACAACACAGACAGAACATAACACTCAAAATACAACACAGACAGAACATAACACTCAAAATACAACACAGACAGAACATAACACTCAAAATACAACACAGACAGAACATAACACTCAAAATACAACACAGGCAGAACATAACACTCAAAATACAACACAGGCAGAACATAACACTCAAAATACAACACAGACAGAACATAACACTCAAAATACAACACTGACAGAACATAACACTCAAAATACAACACAGACAGAACATAACACTCAAAATACAACACAGGCAGAACATAACACTCAAAATACAACACAGACAGAACATAACACTCAAAATACAACACAGACAGAACATAACACTCAAATACAACACAGACAGAACATAATACTCAAAATACAACACTGACAGAACATAACACTCAAAATACAACACAGACAGAACATAACACTCAAAATACAACACAGACAGAACAAAACACTCAAAATACAACACAGACATACATAACACTCAAAATACAACACAGACATAACATAACACTCAAAATACAACACAGACAGAACATAACACTCAAAATACAACACAGACAGAACATAACACTCAAAATACAACACAGACAGAACATAACACTCAAAATACAACACAGACAGAACATAACACTCAAAATACAACACAGACAGAACATAACACTCAAAATACAACACAGGCAGAAGATAACACTCAAAATACAACACAGGCAGAAGATAACACTCAAAATACAACACAGACAGAACATAACACTCAAAATACAAAACAGACAGAACATAACACTCAAAATACAACACAGACAGAACATAACACTCAAAATACAACACAGACAGAACATAACACTCAAAATACAACACAGGCAGAACATAACACTCAAAATACAACACAGACAGAACATAACACTCAAAATACAACACTGACAGAACATAACACTCAAATACAACACTGACAGAACATAACACTCAAAATACAACACAGGCAGAACATAACACTCAAAATACAACACAGGCAGAACATAACACTCAAAATACAACACTGACAGAACATAACACTCAAAATACAACACAGACAGAACATAACACTCAAAATACAACACAGACAGAACATAACACTCAAAATACAACACAGGCAGAACATAACACTCAAAATACAACACAGACAGAACATAACACTCAAAATACAACACAGACAGAACATAACACTCAAAATACAACACAGACAGAACATAACACTCAAAATACAACACTGACAGAACATAACACTCAAAATACAACACTGACAGAACATAACACTCAAAATACAACACAGACAGAACATAACACTCAAAATACAACACAGACAGAACATAACACTCAAAATACAACACAGACAGAACATAACACTCAAAATACAACACAGACAGAACATAACACTCAAAATACAACACTGACAGAACATAACACTCAAAATACAACACAGACAGAAGAACATAACACTCAAAATACAACACAGACAGAACATAACACTCAAAATACAACACAGACAGAACATAATACTCAAAATACAACACTGACAGAACATAACACTCAAAATACAACACAGACAGAACATAACACTCAAAATACAACACAGACAGAACAAAACACTCAAAATACAACACAGACATAACATAACACTCAAAATACAACACAGACATAACATAACACTCAAAATACAACACAGACAGAACATAACACTCAAAATACAACACAGACAGAACATAACACTCAAAATACAACACAGACAGAACATAACACTCAAAATACAACACAGACAGAAGATAACACTCAAAATACAACACAGACAGAAGATAACACTCAAAATACAACACAGACAGAACATAACACTCAAAATACAACACAGACAGAACATAACACTCAAATTACAACACCGACAGAACATAACACTCAAAATACAACACAGGCAGAAGATAACACTCAAAATACAACACAGACAGAACATAACACTCAAAATACAACACAGACAGAACATAACACTCAAAATACAACACAGACAGAACATAACACTCAAAATACAACACAGACAGAACATAACACTCAAAATACAACACAGACAGAACATAACACTCAAAATACAACACAGGCAGAACATAACACTCAAAATACAACACAGACAGAACATAACACTCAAAATACAACACAGGCAGAACATAACACTCAAAATACAACACAGACAGAACATAACACTCAAATACAACACAGACAGAACATAACACTCAAAATACAACACAGACAGAACATAATACTCAAAATACAACACTGACAGAACATAACACTCAAAATACAACACAGACAGAACAAAACACTCAAAATACAACACAGACAGAACAAAACACTCAAAATACAACACAGACATAACATAACACTCAAAATACAACACAGACATAACATAACACTCAAAATACAACACAGACATAACATAACACTCAAAATACAACACAGACAGAACATAACACTCAAAATACAACACAGACAGAACATAACACTCAAAATACAACACAGACAGAACATAACACTCAAAATACAACACAGACAGAACATAACACTCAAAATACAACACAGACAGAACATAACACTCAAAATACAACACAGGCAGAAGATAACACTCAAAATACAACACAGACAGAACATAACACTCAAAATACAACACAGACAGAACATAACACTCAAAATACAAAACAGACAGAACATAACACTCAAAATACAACACAGACAGAACATAACACTCAAAATACAACACAGACAGAACATAACACTCAAAATACAACACAGGCAGAACATAACACTCAAAATACAACACAGACAGAACATAACACTCAAAATACAACACTGACAGAACATAACACTCAAAATACAACACTGACAGAACATAACACTCAAAATACAACACAGGCAGAACATAACACTCAAAATACAACACAGGCAGAACATAACACTCAAAATACAACACTGACAGAACATAACACTCAAAATACAACACAGACAGAACATAACACTCAAAATACAACACAGACAGAACATAACACTCAAAATACAACACAGGCAGAACATAACACTCAAAATACAACACAGACAGAACATAACACTCAAAATACAACACAGACAGAACATAACACTCAAAATACAACACAGACAGAACATAACACTCAAAATACAACACTGACAGAACATAACACTCAAAATACAACACTGACAGAACATAACACTCAAAATACAACACAGACAGAACATAACACTCAAAATACAACACAGACAGAACATAACACTCAAATACAACACAGACAGAACATAACACTCAAAATACAACACAGACAGAACATAACACTCAAAATACAACACTGACAGAACATAACACTCAAAATACAACACAGACAGAACATAACACTCAAAATACAACACAGGCAGAACATACACTCAAAATACAACACAGACAGAACATAACACTCAAAATACAACACAGACAGAACATAACACTCAAAATACAACACAGACAGAACATAACACTCAAAATACAACACAGACAGAACATAATACTCAAAATACAACACTGACAGAACATAACACTCAAAATACAACACAGACAGAACATAACACTCAAAATACAACACAGACAGAACAAAACACTCAAAATACAACACAGACATAACATAACACTCAAAATACAACACAGACATAACATAACACTCAAAATACAACACAGACAGAACATAACACTCAAAATACAACACAGACAGAACATAACACTCAAATACAACACAGACAGAACATAACACTCAAAATACAACACAGACAGAACATAACACTCAAAATACAACACAGACAGAACATAACACTCAAAATACAACACAGACAGAACATAACACTCAAAATACAACACAGGCAGAAGATAACACTCAAAATACAACACAGACAGAAGATAACACTCAAAATACAACACAGACAGAACATAACACTCAAAATACAACACAGACAGAACATAACACTCAAATTACAACACAGACAGAACATAACACTCAAATTACAACACCGACAGAACATAACACTCAAAATACAACACAGGCAGAAGATAACACTCAAAATACAACACAGACAGAACATAACACTCAAAATACAACACAGACAGAACATAACACTCAAAATACAACACAGACAGAACATAACACTCAAAATACAACACAGACAGAACATAACACTCAAAATACAACACAGACAGAACATAACACTCAAAATACAACACAGGCAGAACATAACACTCAAAATACAACACAGACAGAACATAACACTCAAAATACAACACTGACAGAACATAACACTCAAAATACAACACAGGCAGAACATAACACTCAAAATACAACACAGGCAGAACATAACACTCAAAATACAACACTGACAGAACATAACACTCAAAATACAACACAGACAGAACATAACACTCAAAATACAACACAGGCAGAACATAACACTCAAAATACAACACAGACAGAACATAACACTCAAAATACAACACAGACAGAACATAACACTCAAAATACAACACAGACAGAACATAACACTCAAAATACAACACTGACAGAACATAACACTCAAAATACAACACAGACAGAACATAACACTCAAAATACAACACAGACAGAACATAACACTCAAAATACAACACAGACAGAACATAACACTCAAAATACAACACAGACAGAACATAACACTCAAAATACAACACAGACAGAACATAACACTCAAAATACAACACAGGCAGAACATACACTCAAAATACAACACAGACAGAACATAACACTCAAAATACAACACAGACAGAACATAACACTCAAAATACAACACAGACAGAACATAACACTCAAAATACAACACAGACAGAACATAACACTCAAAATACAACACTGACAGAACATAACACTCAAAATACAACACAGACAGAACATAACACTCAAAATACAACACAGACAGAACAAAACACTCAAAATACAACACAGACATAACATAACACTCAAAATACAACACAGACATAACATAACACTCAAAATACAACACAGACAGAACATAACACTCAAAATACAACACAGACAGAACATAACACTCAAAATACAACACAGACAGAACATAACACTCAAAATACAACACAGACAGAACATAACACTCAAAATACAACACAGACAGAACATAACACTCAAAATACAACACAGACAGAACATAACACTCAAAATACAACACAGGCAGAAGATAACACTCAAATACAACACAGACAGAAGATAACACTCAAAATACAACACAGACAGAACATAACACTCAAAATACAACACAGACAGAACATAACACTCAAATTACAACACCGACAGAACATAACACTCAAAATACAACACAGGCAGAAGATAACACTCAAAATACAACACAGACAGAACATAACACTCAAAATACAACACAGACAGAACATAACACTCAAAATACAACACAGGCAGAACATAACACTCAAAATACAACACAGACAGAACATAACACTCAAAATACAACACTGACAGAACATAACACTCAAAATACAACACAGGCAGAACATAACACTCAAAATACAACACAGGCAGAACATAACACTCAAAATACAACACTGACAGAACATAACACTCAAATACAACACAGACAGAACATAACACTCAAAATACAACACAGGCAGAACATAACACTCAAATACAACACAGACAGAACATAACACTCAAAATACAACACAGACAGAACATAACACTCAAAATACAACACAGACAGAACATAACACTCAAAATACAACACTGACAGAACATAACACTCAAAATACAACACAGACAGAACATAACACTCAAAATACAACACAGACAGAACATAACACTCAAAATACAACACAGACAGAACATAACACTCAAAATACAACACAGACAGAACATAACACTCAAAATACAACACAGACAGAACATAACACTCAAAATACAACACAGGCAGAACATACACTCAAAATACAACACAGACAGAACATAACACTCAAAATACAACACAGACAGAACATAACACTCAAAATACAACACAGACAGAACATAACACTCAAAATACAACACAGACAGAACATAACACTCAAAATACAACACTGACAGAACATAACACTCAAAATACAACACAGACAGAACATAACACTCAAAATACAACACAGACAGAACAAAACACTCAAAATACAACACAGACATAACATAACACTCAAAATACAACACAGACATAACATAACACTCAAAATACAACACAGACAGAACATAACACTCAAAATACAACACAGACAGAACATAACACTCAAAATACAACACAGACAGAACATAACACTCAAAATACAACACAGACAGAACATAACACTCAAAATACAACACAGACAGAACATAACACTCAAAATACAACACAGACAGAACATAACACTCAAAATACAACACAGGCAGAAGATAACACTCAAAATACAACACAGACAGAAGATAACACTCAAAATACAACACAGACAGAACATAACACTCAAAATACAACACAGACAGAACATAACACTCAAATTACAACACCGACAGAACATAACACTCAAAATACAACACAGGCAGAAGATAACACTCAAAATACAACACAGACAGAACATAACACTCAAAATACAACACAGACAGAACATAACACTCAAAATACAACACAGACAGAACATAACACTCAAAATACAACACAGACAGAACATAACACTCAAAATACAACACAGACAGAACATAACACTCAAATACAACACAGACAGAACATAACACTCAAAATACAACACAGGCAGAACATAACACTCAAAATACAACACAGACAGAACATAACACTCAAAATACAACACTGACAGAACATAACACTCAAAATACAACACAGACAGAACATAACACTCAAAATACAACACAGGCAGAACATAACACTCAAAATACAACACAGGCAGAACATAACACTCAAAATACAACACTGACAGAACATAACACTCAAAATACAACACAGACAGAACATAACACTCAAAATACAACACAGGCAGAACATAACACTCAAAATACAACACAGACAGAACATAACACTCAAAATACAACACAGACAGAAACATAACACTCAAAATACAACACAGACAGAACATAACACTCAAAATACAACACTGACAGAACATAACACTCAAAATACAACACAGACAGAACATAACACTCAAAATACAACACAGACAGAACATAACACTCAAAATACAACACAGACAGAACATAACACTCAAAATACAACACAGACAGAACATAACACTCAAAATACAACACAGACAGAACATAACACTCAAAATACAACACAGACAGAACATAACACTCAAAATACAACACTGACAGAACATAACACTCAAAATACAACACAGACAGAACATAACACTCAAAATACAACACAGACAGAACATAACACTCAAAATACAACACAGACAGAACATAACACTCAAAATACAACACAGACAGAACATAACACTCAAAATACAACACAGACAGAACATAATACTCAAAATACAACACTGACAGAACATAACACTCAAAATACAACACAGACAGAACATAACACTCAAAATACAACACAGACAGAACAAAACACTCAAAATACAACACAGACATAACATAACACTCAAAATACAACACAGACATAACATAACACTCAAAATACAACACAGACATAACATAACACTCAAAATACAACACAGACAGAACATAACACTCAAAATACAACACAGACAGAACATAACACTCAAAATACAACACAGACAGAACATAACACTCAAAATACAACACAGACAGAACATAACACTCAAAATACAACACAGACAGAACATAACACTCAAAATACAACACAGACAGAAGATAACACTCAAAATACAACACAGGCAGAAGATAACACTCAAAATACAACACAGACAGAACATAACACTCAAAATACAACACAGACAGAACATAACACTCAAAATACAACACAGACAGAACATAACACTCAAATTACAACACCGACAGAACATAACACTCAAAATACAACACAGACAGAACATAACACTCAAAATACAACACAGGCAGAACATAACACTCAAAATACAACACAGACAGAACATAACACTCAAAATACAACACAGACAGAACATAACACTCAAAATACAACACAGACAGAACATAACACTCAAAATACAACACAGACAGAACATAACACTCAAAATACAACACAGGCAGAACATAACACTCAAAATACAACACAGACAGAACATAACACTCAAAATACAACACTGACAGAACATAACACTCAAAATACAACACAGGCAGAACATAACACTCAAAATACAACACAGGCAGAACATAAGACTCAAAATACAACACAGACAGAACATAACACTCAAAATACAACACAGAAAGAACATAACACTCAAAATACAACACAGACAGAACATAACACTCAAAATACAACACTGACAGAACATAACACTCAAAATACAACACAGACAGAACATAACACTCAAAATACAACACAGACAGAACATAACACTCAAATACAACACAGACAGAACATAACACTCAAAATACAACACAGACAGAACATAACACTCAAAATACAACACAGACAGAACATAACACTCAAAATACAACACAGGCAGAACATAACACTCAAAATACAACACAGGCAGAACATAACACTCAAAATACAACACAGACAGAACATAACACTCAAATACAACACAGACAGAACATAACACTCAAAATACAACACAGACAGAACATAACACTCAAAATACAACACAGACAGAACATAACACTCAAAATACAACACAGGCAGAACATAACACTCAAAATACAACACAGGCAGAACATAACACTCAAAATACAACACAGACATAACATAACACTCAAAATACAACACAGACAGAACATAACACTCAAAATACAACACTGACAGAACATAACACTCAAAAAACAACACAGACAGAACATAACACTCAAAATACAACACAGACAGAACATAACACTCAAAATACAACACAGACAGAACATAACACTCAAAATACAACACAGACAGAACATAACACTCAAAATACAACACTGACAGAACATAACACTCAAAATACAACACAGACAGAACATAACACTCAAAATACAACACAGACAGAACATAATACTCAAAATACAACACAGACAGAACATTACACTCAAAATACAACACAGACAGAACATAACACTCAAAATACAACACAGACAGAACATAACACTCAAAATACAACACAGACAGAACAAAACACTCAAAATACAACACAGACAGAACAAAACACTCAAAATACAACACAGACATAACATAACACTCAAAATACAACACAGACATAACATAACACTCAAAATACAACACAGACATAACATAACACTCAAAATACAACACAGACATAACATAACACTCAAAATACAACACAGACATAACATAACACTCAAAATACAACACAGACAGAACAAAACACTCAAAATACAACACAGACATAACATAACACTCAAAATACAACACAGACATAACATAACACTCAAAATACAACACAGACAGAACATAACACTCAAAATACAACACAGACAGAACATAACACTCAAAATACAACACAGACAGAACATAACACTCAAAATACAACACAGACAGAACATAACACTCAAAATACAACACAGACAGAACATAACACTCAAAATACAACACAGACAGAAGATAACACTCAAAATACAACACAGGCAGAAGATAACACTCAAAATACAACACAGACAGAACATAACACTCAAAATACAACACAGACAGAACATAACACTCAAAATACAACACAGACAGAACATAACACTCAAATTACAACACCGACAGAACATAACACTCAAAATACAACACAGACAGAACATAACACTCAAAATACAACACAGGCAGAACATAACACTCAAAATACAACACAGACAGAACATAACACTCAAAATACAACACAGACAGAACATAACACTCAAAATACAACACAGACAGAACATAACACTCAAAATACAACACAGACAGAACATAACACTCAAAATACAACACAGGCAGAACATAACACTCAAAATACAACACAGACAGAACATAACACTCAAAATACAACACTGACAGAACATAACACTCAAAATACAACACAGGCAGAACATAACACTCAAAATACAACACAGGCAGAACATAACACTCAAAATACAACACAGACAGAACATAACACTCAAAATACAACACAGAAAGAACATAACACTCAAAATACAACACAGACAGAACATAACACTCAAAATACAACACTGACAGAACATAACACTCAAAATACAACACAGACAGAACATAACACTCAAAATACAACACAGACAGAACATAACACTCAAAATACAACACAGACAGAACATAACACTCAAAATACAACACAGACAGAACATAACACTCAAAATACAACACAGACAGAACATAACACTCAAATACAACACAGACAGAACATAACACTCAAAATACAACACAGACAGAACATAACACTCAAAATACAACACAGACAGAACATAACACTCAAAATACAACACAGGCAGAACATAACACTCAAAATACAACACAGGCAGAACATAACACTCAAAATACAACACAGACATAACATAACACTCAAAATACAACACAGACAGAACATAACACTCAAAATACAACACTGACAGAACATAACACTCAAAAAACAACACAGACAGAACATAACACTCAAAATACAACACAGACAGAACATAACACTCAAAATACAACACAGACAGAACATAACACTCAAAATACAACACTGACAGAACATAACACTCAAAATACAACACAGACAGAACATAACACTCAAAATACAACACAGACAGAACATAACACTCAAAATACAACACAGACAGAACATAACACTCAAAATACAACACTGACAGAACATAACACTCAAAATACAACACAGACAGAACATAACACTCAAAATACAACACAGGCAGAACATAACACTCAAAATACAACACAGATATATAACGGGGTGTTTTAATCACGCTGTTTTCCAATGTTGTCTTTTACTGGGTAGAAGTTAAAGTCATGGGAAAATGGCTGACGTCTCCTGCTCTTCTCTTAGTGTCATTAGGACTATTATGATACTGGGTGACCTTTGACCCCGTCCACTGCTACGCCACCAAACCTAAATCCCACAGTGACCACCGATATTGTCCATACAGTCAATGTTTGTGTATTTAACAGAGAAGGGAAAATATCTTGCTTCGGTTTAGTTGTCAAAACCTCGGCCAAGCTTTCTCCTTAATCGTGTTAAGGTTTGTTTCCAAATTCACAGTGGCCTCAACACACAGTGTGTGTACAGTGTTCTCCCTACATAGCTTTGCAGTTTGAAGCTATAACATAGCTAAATACTGGGGCCAGAAAAACTCTGCTGTGATTTTTTTATCAATACCTTTACGACATAGCCTTTATATAATTCATAAAACATCAATAACAATGGTGGTTTCCTGGTCCCAGTTCTGTTTGTGCTATACTCACCTACTTCTATGGTCATTGGCAAGTCAGCATAAACAGATTTGGGAACAGGCTAATTTGTGGAAGTATTTGGTTGGATTTGAATTATAATTTCATAGGTATTGTCCTAAAAACAAATAATCTATTAACGAATGCCTTTGCAATGCATATAGTATGTACATTAGAAGGCATTGTAGACCTTAACATTTCTCCGACTTCTCTCGAAGCCCCAATACTGCAAGTCTCTTTATTCTTCCATCTTGTGGGAGACAGACCATGCATCCCAAATGGCACCCTATTCACTATATAGTGCACTACTTTTGATGGGAGCTCTGTTGGTCCCGGTGAAGAGTATTATACTATATAGGGAACAGACAGCCACCTGCAACACATACATCATCTCCTCATTGTTAATATTACCCTGAAGCCATAGTCAGCGGTTTAGAATCTGATAAACCCAATGTGATTATTATAGGAGCCTGATGTCGAGATTTCATTTTCACCTCCTCTGATCTGGAGAGAGTTGAGTTTGACAGTCTCATCCATCTAAAGCCAGCAGAACCTAGCTTCTGTCTCAAATGGGACCCTATTTCATATGTAGTGCAGGGAATATAAAGGGAACAGGGGTGCTATTTGGAAAGAACATCTAGTCTGGGCTGAAGCAGGCACCTTTGTATAATTCTGAAAACACACGCACAAGCACACACACACACACACACACACCTCTATTGGGATCAATTCATCTTGTTAACAGAGAGAACAGCTTCAATCTGATGTGTGGTGTCGTGGTTTTTGGCATCACATGCAAGGGTATTTCCTACAGTCTGGGAAATTGATGGGAAGGCAAACAAAGCCAGAAATGTAGACAAAATGAAGGTGGAAAATTGATAGTGAAACATTTGCTGTGTTGCGTCCTTGGCCTTATTGGATCCTTCCTTCCTCACTTCCTTCCCTTAATCACATGATATTGGAGAAGTGTGAGCCAAGTGAAAGACCAAATCGCTAAGGGAAAGCCGAGTGGGTGTTAGACATTGGCGGTGGGTGAGTCGATGAGTTGCGTGACACACCTTAACAATGTGAAGCGCTTTGAGGGAAGAAGGAAGCATTTGCTAGAATGACTGCTTACCTGATTAATTGCTTGATTGATTGTTTGATTGGTTCGCCATTTGATTGGTTGGTATTCAAAAATATGTTAGTGACATAACATGATTAAATGGTTCTCTTAAAGTACACTCCATTCATCCAACAACCACTTACCAACCCATCTTCACCTCTGTCAACAGTACATGTTCAGCTTGGAGAACTGGGTGCTCCAGGGCCTCCAGGGAGGTTACCCCAGCCAGCCCCAACCCCCCGGCCCCAGATCCCCATCCGAGGTGCTCCCCTCCAGCCCACCCTACTGGCACCTCTTCAGCAGCCCCCAGGAGAGCCGCCTGGCCAGCCGCCACAGCTCTGACTTCTGGGAGCCCAACCCCCGCCAGCGCTCCCACAGCCTGAACCCGGTTGACATGCGCACCCGGGTCAAGTTTGTCATCTCCGACTCCGAGGAGGAAGAGGAGTGCTCTTCGTCAGAGTCTGGTTCAGGGTACAGGTCGGATCAGCATGTTCCTGGTGTGAGGAACCCACTGCAGACCTGCACCCCTAACGTCCTGAACCTACCTGGCTCTCAGAGTGGTCTGGTGACCTACCAGCGTAGGAAGAACCTCCGCCAGTACTCGCTGTCCGTTCTCGAGACCTCCAGAGAGTGTAGCCAGGGGGCCCCCTGCCCCCCAGGAGGACCCAAGCTGCTGTCCTCCTCATCCCTACCCAGACACCCATTGACCAGGGCCAACACAGAGAATGTCCCCTCCATCAGACACCACAAGCCAACACATCCGGTATGGACATGACCTCCTATTAGGAGAAATATAGTAGAGAAATGGTATTGAAGGCTCAGAATCAAATGAAATCAAATTGTAGTTGTCACATGCACCAAATACAACAGGTGTAAACCTTACAGTGAAATTTTTACTTACAAGCCCTTAACCAACAATGCAGTTTTAATAAAAAAAAGTAAAAACATTATTAAAGAGCAGCAGTAAAATAACAGTTGCGAGGCTATATGCAGGGGGTACCAGTACAGAGTCAATGTGCGGGGGCACCGGTTAGTCGAGGTAATTGAGGTAATATGTACATGTAGGAGAAGTAAAGTGACTATGTATAGATCAATTAGTATTGTTAGATAGTTAAAGGGATAGTTCACCAAAATGACAAAATGATATATGTTTCCTTGCCCTGAAAGCGGTCTACAATCCATACTTTGAATTGGTTTACCTAGCCACTGTCACCAACGTTAGTTAACTTCTGTAGCTGTACACCATCATGAATATCGACACACGCAAAAACCAGAGTCTCTTTGGATAAAAGTGTCCGTTTTACATTATTGTTGCCTAGTTATTGTCCAACTGAGAAGCTCAATATTATCTAGCATAGTAGACTATTCTATTCATCAATCCCCTTATTTTATATTAGTAGGAATGGGTTCAGTTACCCCCGTGTATGCCTCTATCAATAAGTAGGAATGTTTTCCTATTTCTTAAAATAATATTTTCTCTAGGCTGTGTAGTTCAAGGCCCCACTTCCTAGTTCCCATGTGCTGTCTTTAAAAACTAAAGCACCAAACCAGATGTCCTCAGTGGGCAGTGTGACGGTTCTCTAACTGGCTCTGCCTCGGAGCAGCATGGGCCTGGAAAAAGATGAGGGAGGTATTTAAACCCCCACACTAAGTATCAGACGTATTCTAATGCCAACCACAGCTCAACAAGCTCATGTGGGATTTGCTCAACTTGGACTCCAGATACAGTAGATATGTTGAATGGAAATATGCTAGATTGTATTTCAGATGAACTTGAAACTTTTAGATATATTTGTAAAATACATTTTTACAAAAAACAAATTAAATTCATATTTTTGTAAAGCAAATTGTATATAGTATGTTAGTTGATAGAGAAAACAGATCCTCCTGAGTATAAAGGTTTTTTTCCAATTCACATTTCTCAAATGTTTTGAGGGATGTGTGCTCTAAATATAGCTAGCGTAAAGTCTGTCCTTGGAATCGTCTCAAGTTATTATTAGTTCATCAGGATTAGCGAGTGGAATTACTCAGGGAAATGTATTTCTCAGCAAACCAGTGTTTCAAGGTTAGCCAGCCGTGTACGTTTCGGTGCTGTCATACACTATAAATGTTGCACTCGTGTTGCGTGAACGTTGCCAGTTCCACGCACAGGCTGTCAGTCAGGTTGTCAATCTACAGGCAACTAGAGAGGCATTAGTCAGGCTGGGGTTTCAGGCTAACCCTCTCCCTTTATGAGGTTGGTTATCTTTCACAAACTCCCCACCCCACCTCCCCTCCCCCTCACTCTCTCTCACACTCTCTCCTCTGCTCTTCCCCCGTGTGTACAGTCCCTGAGTCCGTATTTCTGCCTGCCGGCCCTTCCCTCGGTGACCTCACGACCCCTGGGTTCCCACGCCGCGTCAGTGCTGGACTCGGTGGAGCTGCTGTCCGCGCTGAGCCCCGAGGAGAGAGAGCTGCTGCAAGCCATCACTGAAAGGGGCTATCCGCTCCGCACCGCCATCATCGCCCTGCAGAAGACCGGCCAGCAGAGCCCAGAACAGGTCCGTCTCAAAACACAGTCACAAACATTTCATAGACATGAATTTGACCAGTTTCTAGAATGAATGTTTCTCTGACCAAGATGGCCATCATGTAGTTGTGTCGCCGGGATGCCAAT